>NC_084553.2:54873450-54883450 GCF_033978685.3 Nerophis lumbriciformis
CTGAATTTTACTTGGCAACATTACGACAAAGGTCATCATTTTACTCAAAAAATGTCACTATTTTACAAGAACAACAAAAAAATTGGCGATATTACCATACAAGTCAAAATTTTATGACAAATGTCACCATTTTGCACTAAAGAGTAATAATTTTACATTAAAAAATGTCATAATTTTACAAGAAAATATTGCAATATTACAGAAACAGAAAAAATATGAGAAATTGTTCCCAATTTTATACGAAAAAAGTTTACACACTGTGAGAAAAAGACTGCTTTTCGTTATTTTAAATTTTTTTTGTTTGCAATTGGTTTTTTATATTCATTATTTACTTCAAGTTATTACAGTATGTCTCTCTCTCTCTCTCTCTCTCTCTCTCTCTTTATATATATATATATATATATATATATATATATATATATATATATATATATATATATATTTTTTTTTAATACATTTTGTCCAAAGGGGGCACATTTCAATTTCTTACACTCACTTGTTATTTCATATGTTGACCAGAGGGGGAGCCCTTTTAAAACCGACACACAGTCAATTTGAAAAATCCCTCCTTTTTGGGACCACCCTCATTTTGATAGATTTCCCCACCAGGGGTTCAATTGAGATGCAATGGTTTTCCGTATTGGGACCATGATTTATGTCCTAACTTGTTCACCGGTCCTCATATGGAAAGTACTTTTCCTTGTTGATGTCTCAAGAAGGGTAGGAATACAAGAACACACACACACCCACACATTCTTGTATTTGTTACCTTCTTGAGACCTCCGAAAAATGCCTCCCTCTTTAAGACCACCCTTTCTAGAATAATATATACATACTATGCAAATATAAAAAAGCTTGTTGTGAAAAATGAGTTGGAATTTCTCAAGAAAAAGGTGACAATTTCACAAGAAAAACTAAAAATGTTGGCAATTTTGTGAAAAGAGTCGTAGTTTTACTCGACAAAAGTCACAATTTTATAAGAAAACTTTAACATTTTGTCAATATAATAATAATACTCTGAATTTTACTTGGCAACATTACGACAAAGGTCATCATTTTACTCAAAAAATGTCACTATTTTACAAGAACAACAAAAAAATTGGCGATATTACCATAAAAGTCAGAATTTTATGACAAATGTCACCATTTTGCACTAAAGAGTAATAATTTCACATTAAAAAATGTCATAATTTTACGAGAAAATATTGCAATATTACAGAAACAGAAAAAATATGAGAAATTGTTCCCAATTTTATACGAAAAAAGTTTACACACTGTGAGAAAAAGACTGCTTTTCGTTATTTTTAATTTTTTTTGTTTGCAATTGGTTTTTTATATTCATTATTTACTTCAAGTTATTACAGTATGTCTCTCTCTCTCTCTCTCTCTCTCTCTCTCTCTCTCTCTCTCTCTTTATATATATATATATATATATATATATATATATATATATATATATATATATATATATATATATTTTTTTTTTTTTTTTAATACATTTTGTCCAAAGGGGGCACATTTCAATGTCTTACACTCACTTGTTATTTCATATGTTGACCAGAGGGGGAGCCCTTTTAAAACCGACACAAAGTCAATTTGAAAAATCCCTCCTTTTTGGGACCACCCTCATTTTGATAGATTTCCCCACCAGGGGTTCAAATGAGATGCAATGGTTTTCCATATTGGGACCATGATTTATGTCCTAACTTGTTCACCGGTCCTCATATTGAAAGTACTTTTCCTTGTTGATGTCTCAAGAAGGGTAGAAATACAAGAACACACACACACATACACACACGCAGGCACACACATTCTTGTATTTGTTACCTTCTTGAGACCTCCGAAAAATGCCTCCCTCTTTAAGACCACCCTTTGTAGATATATAAATATTTGTATTTACAACATTAATAATATATACATACTATGCAAATATAAAAAAGCTTGTTGTGAAAAATGAGTTGGAATTTCACAAGCAAAAGGTGACAATTTCACAAGAAAAACTAAAAATGTTGGCAATTTTGTGAAAAGAGTCGTACTTTTACTCAACAAAAGTCACAATTTTATAAGAAAACTTTAACATTTTGTCAATATAATAATAATACTCTGAATTTTACTTGGCAACATTACGACAAAGGTCATCATTTTACTCAAAAAATGTCACTATTTTACAAGAACAACAAAAAAATTGGCGATATTACCATAAAAGTCAGAATTTTATGACAAATGTCACCATTTTGCACTAAAGAGTAATAATTTTACATTAAAAAATGTCATAATTTTACGAGAAAATATTGCAATATTACAGAAACAGAAAAAATACGAGAAATTGTTCCCAATTTTATACGAAAAAAGTTTACACACTGTGAGAAAAAGACTGCTTTTCGTTATTTTTAATTTTTTTGTTTGCAATTGGATTTTTATATTCATTATTTACTTCAAGTTATTACAGTATGTCTCTCTCTCTTTATATATATATATATATATTTATTTTTTTTTATTTTTATTTTTTTTTATACATTTTGTCCAAAGGGGGCACATTTCAATTTCTTACACTCACTTGTTATTTCATATGTTGACCAGAGGGGGAGCCCTTTTAAAACCGACACACAGTCAATTTGAAAAATCCCTCCTTTTTGGGACCACCCTCATTTTGATAGATTTCCCCACCAGGGGTTCAAATGAGATGCAATGGTTTTCCATATTGGGACCATGATTTATGTCCTAACTTGTTCACCGGTCCTCATATAGAAAGTACTTTTCCTTGTTGATGTCTCAAGAAGGGTAGAAATACAAGAACACACACACACACACACACACACACGCGCACACACACTCCTGCCCCACCCCCACCTGTTGCTGTAATATCATATTTTCAGGCCTTTTGTCTTGCAACACCGTGCCCCCGAGCAAGGAGACATATGTGAGGCCAGCCAGCTCCATAAAAGCCTTTTAAAAGCTGCATTATGCACAATGTGTTCCACATGACTAATAGATGATGCGCACGTAAGGCTTCTGCTGCATTTTAAGAGCACGGACACAAGACATCTTTTGTTAAGGCGGCGTTTAAAGGAGTCACCTGCGGAGTTAGGACTGACAGGTGTTCTGCCGGTAGTACGTATCCGCATATGCAGTATTTCTGGTAACACAATATATCTGCAGTGTCTGTATATGTTTGACTCCTCGACAGTATCTCGGATCAAAAGTCCAGTTGCAGTGAAATACAGTGTTTTGTTTTAGTTATTAGCTTTCTTTCAACTTTTAGGGAGTTTCGTATGTAAAAACAGTTCTTGATTTTGAATGACAAAAACAAAAAAGTTTGGGCCACAGGAAGTCCAAGGTCTACCAGTCTTCATAAACTTTACATTTTTACCCGGATTTAACAAGAATTGTAGCTCAATGTCAGTGCAAGAACCCTATAGATCAGGGGTGTCAAACTCATTTTATATCAGGGCCCACATGATAAAATGCTGGTAAAATCACGGCGTCATAAGTTAAAAATAAAGACAACTTCTGTTTGTTTTGTTTGTTTTAAAAATAGAACAAGCACATTCTGAAAGTGTACAACTCATAATGTTGTTGTTTTTTTTACACATACATGTTGCGGTTAATAGTAGGGATGTCCGATAATGGCTTTTTCCCGATATCCGATATTCCGATATTGTCCAACTCTTTAATTACCGATACCGATATCAACCGATATATACAGTCGTGGAATTAACACATTATTATGCCTAATTTGGACAACCAGGTATGGTGAAGATAAAGTACTTTAAAAAAAAAATTAATAAAATAAAATAAGATACATAAATTAAAAACATTTTCTTGAATAAAAAAATAAAGTAAAACACTATAAAAACAGTTACATAGAAACTAGTAATTACCGTATTTTCCGCACTATAAGCCGCCCCGGGTTATTAGCCGCACCTTCAATGAATGGCATATTTCAAAACTTTGTCCACCTATAAGCCGCCCCGGACTATAAGCCGCGCCTACGCTGCGCTAAAGGGAATGTCAAAAAAACAGTCAGATAGGTCAGTCAAACTTTAATAATATATTAAAAACCAGCGTTCTAACAACTCTGTTCACTCCCAAAATGTACGCAAATGTGCAATCACAAACATAGTAAAATTCAAAATAGTGCAGAGCAATAGCAACATAATGTTGCTCGAACGTTAATGTCACAACACACAAAATAAACATAGCGCTCACTTTCTGAAGTTATTCTTCATTCGTAAATCCTTCGTCTTCGGTGTCCGAAGTGAAAAGTTGGGCAAATGTGAGATCCAAAATGGCCGGTTCCGTCTCGTCGAAGTCATCGGAGTCAGTGTCACTGTTATCCAGCAGTTCTGTGAATCCTGCCTTCCGGAAAGCTCGGACCACAGTTGTGACCGAAATATCTGCCCAGGCATTTACGATCCACTGGCAGATGTTGGCGTCGTCTGGCGCTGCCTCCCTGTCTTAGTGAATGTGTGTTCGCCTTCTGTCATCCATTGTTCCCACGCAGTTAGCAGTCTAGCTTCGAATGCCCTGTTGACACCAATATCTAGCGGCTGGAGGTCTTTTGTCAATCCACCCGGAATGACGGCGAGTATTGAATTAAGCGCGTAAGCGTGTCTCTTAATGTGATGTTATGAGCTAGCAAATATAACAACTACACTACCCAGCATGCAACGATAGTTACGAGCATGCGCGGTAGCCCTGAGAAGCGTTGTTGTATGCTGGGAGTTAGAATGTGGTTATGAGCACGCTGTGAGTAAACGTTGAGAACTCAGTTAACACGCCTCGTCTGCATTATTTATAATTAGACAGACAACACACTTAATAGGAGCCATTTTGGGGTCTTTACATAAACACACAAATGGAAATGAAACGTCACATATCCCAGCATGCACCGCGCGCTTCTTCTTCTTCCGGGGGCGGGTGGTTGCTTACAGTACAAGAAGAAGCGCTTCCTGTTCTATGGGGGCGGGTGCTTACCTTGGCGGTTGCTTGCGTAGAAGAAGAAGCGCTTCCTGCTCTACCGGGAAAAAAGATGGCGGCTGTTTACCGAAGTTGCGAGAACGAAACTTTATGAAAATGAATCTTAATATTTATCCATATATAAAGCGCACCGGGTTAAAAGCCGCACTGTCAGCTTTTGAGTAAATTTGTGGTTTTTGGTGCGGCTAATGGTGCGGAAAATACGGTAATGAAAATGAGTAAAATTAACTGTTAAAGGTTAGTACTATTAGTGGACCAGCAGCACGCACAATCATGTGTGCTTACGGACTGTATCCCTTGCAGACTGTATTAATATAAATTGATATATAATGTAGGAACCAGAATATTAATAACAGAAAGAAACAACCCTTTTGTGTGAATGAGTGTAAATGGGGGAGGGATGTTTTTTGGGTTGGTGCACTAATTGTAAGTGTATCTTGTGTTTTTTATGGTGATTTAATTAAAAAAAACCAAAACAAACGATACCGATAATTTCCGATATTACATTTTAACGCATTTATCAGCCGATAATATCGGCAGGCCGATATTATCGGACATCTCTAAGTAATAGTATTCTATTTTTATTTGCTGTTGTTTATACTTTCTGAATAAATTATGTGATAATGTTCATCAGTCAACTCATTGAGGTTAATTTTCAATCTATCAAGACAAAAAAATAATATTAAATCAAATTACAGGATGTTATTTATGTAGTTTGCTCATTTTCCTCGACTGGTGCACTAACACCATGGGGTTTTTTTTTTTTTTACATATGTAGCATCATCTACAAAGATACAAAGAATTGCTATTGCCACATCTAGTGGACACATTTAGAACAGCTGTTTCTTTAATTCAAAAATGTCTCATCCCACGGGCCGGATAAAACCTGTTCGCGGGCCTGATCCGGCCCACGGGCCGTACGTTTGACACCCCAGCATAAAGAGCTGACTTAACCGTCTGGGGAATGCTTCATTTAATAGCATGGGAGTAGTTAAAGGACCAAAAAGTCCCCAGGGAGGTACAGTATAAGCAAATATTCAAACATGTTTTGATTGACATTTTTTCAATTTTTTTTTGCTGAAATCTCTCAATCAACCTCAGTCCTAAATAAAAATAGCAATAAACATGTCATGTTTTATTTTATATTTTTATTCTAACCCTTGAAATCAAGGGTGTTAAACTAATTTTATATCGGGGGCCACATGGAGAAAAATCTACTCCCAAGTGGGCCGGACTGGTAAAATCACGGCACGATAACTTAAAAACAAAGACAACTTCAGATTGGTTTCTTTGTTTAAAAATAGAACAAGCACATTCTGAAAATGTACAAATCATAATGTTGTTGTTTTTTTTGTTAATAGTATTCTATTTTTATTTGTCGTTATTTATACTTTCTGAATAAATGATGTAATAATGTTCATGAGTCAACTCCGTCTATCCATCTATTTCTACCGCTTGTCCCAACTTATTGGTGTTAATTTTCAATCTATCAAGATTAAAAAAAATAATATCAAAATCAAATTAGAGGATGTTATTTAGGTAGTTTGCTAATTTTCCTCGACTGGTGCACTAACATCATGGTTTTTTGTTTTTTTTTTACATATGTAGCATCATCTACAAAGATACAAATAATTGCTATTGCGACATCTAGTGGACACATTTAGAATAGCAGTTTCTTTCATTCAAAAATTTGTGCTCATTTTTAAACTTAGCAAGCTCATCCCGCGGGCCGGATCAAATCTGTTGATCCGGCCCACGGGCCTTACGTTTGACACCCCTGCTGTAGATCATGAACACGGCTGAGCGAGCTGACTTAACCGTCTGGGGAACATTTCATTTAATAGCATGAAAGTAGTTAAAGGACCAAAAAGTCCCCAGGGAGTTACAGTAAGAGTAAATATTTAAACATGTTTGGATTGACAATTTTTCTATTTTAAATTTTTTTTGCTGAAATCTCTCAATCAACTTCAGTCCTAAATAAAAATAGCAATAAACATGTTTACATTTTTTAACTCCAACCCTTTAAATCAGGGGTGCCCAAACTTTTGGACTTGGGGGCCGCATTGGGTTAAAACAATTTGGCCGGGAACCGGGCTGTATATATATATATATATATATATATATATATATATATATATATATATATATATATATATATGATTAATGCGCCTTATAATCCGGTGCGCCCTATTGTATAAAAAATTCGGTATGTATGCAAAAATATAACATGTATACAAAGTATGAAATCAATTAAGCAAAACAAATTATGCATTAAATGTAATTTATGTTTGCAAAAATAATATATAAGGCACAAACTGAAATCTCTCAATCAACTTCTGTTCTAAATAAAAATAGCAATAAACATGTTTACATTTTTTAACTCCTACCCTTTAAATCAGGGGTGCCAAAACTTTTGGACTTGGGGGCCGCATTGGGTTAAAATAATTTGGCTGGGAACCGGGCTGTATATATATATATATATATATATATATATATATATATATATATATATATATATATATATATATATATATATATAATATATATATATATATATATATATATATATATATATATATATATATATATATATATATATATATACATATGTACATATATATATATATATACATACATATGTACATATATATATATGTATATATATATATATATATTTTTTTTTTTTATTTTTTTTTTTTTATTTTATTATATATATATATATATATATATATATATATATATATACATATATATAAATATATATATATATATATATATATATATATATTTTAAATATATATATATATATATATATATATATATATATATTTATTTTATTATATATATATATATATATTTATTTTATTATATATATATATATATATATATATATATATATATATATGTCTTAATAAGGTTATCCAAAAAATAGTGCTCGATACCGTAGTAGAGCGCAATATATCTCAAACCACAACAAAACAATTGCAAATGAGCCGTCGGCCCCCAGACAGAGCGACCCCAAAACCAACAAAGGCTGCAACTGTCGCAAGAAACCTGATTGCCCTCTCAACGGGGGGTGCTTACAAACATCAGTTGTCTACCAATCTAAGGTAACACGCAAGGACATTAACACATCCGACACATATGTAGGATTAACCGAGGGAGAGTTTAAAACCAGATGGAACAATCACAAGGCTTCTTTCAGGAACCAAAACCTGCGGAATACCACAGAACTCAGCAAACACATTTGGGACCTCAAAGACAATAATGTTGAATATTCAATAACATGGCAAATTCTTGCATCCAGCACACCTTACAATAGTGGTAATAAAAGATGCAACCTATGCTTGAAAGAGAAACTGTTTATTATTTACCATCCAGACCTGTCATCCCTCAACAAGCGCAGCGAAATTGTATCAGCATGCCGCCACAGACGGAAACACCTCCTAGGTAACACATGAGCCAATCACCACGCCCCTACACCAGCCTGTACCCACCCACTCTGTGCCCTATATAAACCATGGTATGTGAATGCTCCCATTAAAATCTCCTGATGATTGAGGGAACCCCCTCATGAAACAGGCCTGTAGAGATGAAATAGTCTTGTGATTTTTTTCCCACACATACATATATATATATATATATATATATATATATATATATATATATATATATATATATATATATATATATATATATATATATATATATATATATATATATATATATATATATATATAAATATTTATATATATATATCTAAATATATATATATATATATATAAATATTTATATATATATCTAAATATTTATATATATAAATATATATATATATATATATAAATATATATATATATATATATATATATATATATATATATAAATATATATATATATATATATATATATATATATATATATATATATATATATATATATATATATATATATATATATATATATATATATATATATATATATATATATATATATATATATATATATATATGATTAATGCGCCTTATATTCCGGTGCGCCCTATTGTCCGGTATGTATACAAAAATATAACATGTATACAAAGTATGAATTCAATTAAGCAAAACAAACTATGCATAACATGTAATATATGTTTGCAAAAATAATATATAAGGCACAGAAAAAAATAATAAATACAGGGTTAAAATGGTCATTTTGTACTATTTCCCCTGAAGCCTCAATGCATAGTAAAAACTATTTGTCCTTTGTCCATCTCTGCCTTGATGAATTATATTTTCTCAGGCAAGCAGCTTCCATTATTTATTTTACCTTTTCCTCTCCTTTATTGCCATCATTTCTGCAGCAAATGGACACCACTTGTTTAAACGGCCGGTGCCACGTCGGGGTCAAGCAGGAGTGGCCATGTGATTGGCCACGTCCAATGGGCCCAACGCGCCGTGTGCCCTCTGTGACAAACATTGGAAAAAAAAAAAAAAAAAAAAATAGTGTTCAGGAAGTGGGGTTCAGCCTTTACGGCCGAGGACATTTCCTACTACAGGAGTTAAGCACTCAGGACAGGAAACCATTTGCTGTGGCTGTAAGATCTCTTTAATGACTGTCTAACTAGAAACAGGCCGCACTAATTCAGCGCCTGGAGCCAGCAGCGGTGCCGGCGACTTTGCATCTAAACGTTGCTGGAATAGAATATTACATATATCCAACTTTTTTCATCAAAACCACCTCAGAAAACACTTCAGGTACCAAAATAATGACCCCCATTTAAAATACAGTAGCGTAGTAGGCCTATGTCAGGGGTTGGCAACCTACGGCTCTACTTTAGCGCCGCCCTAGTGGCTCTCTGGAGCTTTTTCAAAAATGTATGAAAAATGGAAAAAGATGAGAGGAAAAATATATATTTTTTGTTTTAATATGGTTTCTGTAGGAGGACAAACATGACACAAACCTCCCTAATTGTTATAAAGCACACTGTTTATATTAAACTTGCTTCACCGATTCGAGTATTTGGCCAGCGCCGTTTTGTCCT
>NC_084553.2:54885950-54920950 GCF_033978685.3 Nerophis lumbriciformis
AATGACAATAAAAAGGAAGTCTAAGTCTAAGTCTAAATGTTGGCAATTTTATCATAAAAGTTGGAATTTTACCCAGTAGCAGTTGCAATTTTACAAGAAAAGCTTAAAAGGCCGTAAGACTCTTGAACGCATCATAATTGAATTATCCCCTCAACTCCCCCCAAAATGGATTAACTCGCTGGAATAAAAAAGACAATATAACATATATCCATAAAAGTGGACGCATGTGGAAAAAGTGCAATATATTTATCTGTACAGTATTATATTTATTTATTTATATATATTTATATATATTTATTTATTTTATTTATATATTTATATATTATTTATGTATATTTATTTATTTAAATATGCACTTTATTGCTTTTTTATCCTGCACTATCATGAGCTTATGTAACGAAATTTCGTTCTTATCTGTGCTGTAAAGTTCAAATTTGAATGACAATAAAAAGGAAGTCTAAGTCTAAGTCTAAATGTTGGCAATTTTATCATAAAAGTTGGAATTTTACCCAGTAGCAGTTGCAATTTTACAAGAAAAGCTTAAAAGGCCATAAGACTCTTGAACGCATCATAATTGAATTATCCCCTCAACTCCCCCCAAAATGGATTAACTCGCCGGAATAAAAAAGACAATATAACATACATCCATAAACGTGGACACATGTGAAAAAGTGCAATATATTTATCTGTACAGTAATCTATTTATTTATTTATTTATATATATTTATGTATATTTATTTATTTTATATATATATTTATATATTATTTATATATATTTATTTATTTATTTATATATGCACCTTATTGCTTTTTTATCCTGCACTACCATGAGCTTATGGAACAAAATTTCGTTCTTATCTGTGCTGTAAAGTTCAAATTTGAATGACAATAAAAAGGAGGTCTAAGTCTCTAAGTCTAAGTCTAAATGTTGGCAATTTTATGAAAAGAGTCGTAATTTTTCTCAACAAAAGTCATAATTTTATAAGAAAACTTTAACGTTTTGGCAATGTTATAATAATAATTGGAATATTACTTGGCAAAATGATGACAGAAGTCATAATTCTACTCAAAAAAGGTCACTATTTTACAAGAACAAAAACATTGGCAATGTTGTGATAAAAGTTAGAATTTTATATGAAAAATGTCACCATTTCGCATTAAAAAGTAAGAATTTTACATAAAAAAGTAATCATTTTATGAGAACATATTGCAATATTAGAGAAATAGAAAGAACATGATAAACTGTTCCCAATTTGATAAGAAAAAAGTCGACACATTGTGAGAAAAAGACTGCTTTTAGTTCATTTTTTCCATCCATCCATTTTCTACCACTTGTCCCTTTTAGGGTGGCGGGTGGTGCTGGAGCCTATCTCAGCTGCATTCGGGCGAAAGGCGGCGTACACCCTGGACATTTTTTTTTTAATGTAAATTTAATCTTCATTATTTACTTCAAGTTATTACAGTGTGTCTCTATATAAATTTTTTTTTTAATTAATTTTGGCCAAAGGGGCGCATTTCAATTTCTTACACACACTTGTTATTACATATGTTGGCCAGAGGGGGAACACTTCAAATTTGTACACACACTTGTTATTTCATATGTTGACCAGAGGGGGAGCACTTTTAAAACCGACACACAGTCAATTTGAAAAATCCCTCCTTTTCGGACCCACCCTAATTTTGATAGATTTCCCCACGAGGGGTGCAAATGAGATCTCTATTTTTTTGTTATTTGTAACATTCTTAAGGCCGATGACAAACGAGTCACGGACCACAGATGGCCCCTGTGCCGCACTTTGGGCAACTCAACAGTAGAAGCTAACTGCTAATGGCCACTATAGTCTTAGTACCGTAGTGTATTTGTTCATCCTATGGTCACATATAGGACGCGGGTTGTCTTACGTCAGCACCGGAAGTCGTAAAATCAGCTGTTCACCTGGCGGGTTTTTTCGGGGATGAATAGGGAAATCCTTCTTTAGCTGCCCTCTTGTTTTATCATATGCCTTTGCACCTGTCAATGCTTACTTTTGTATGCACATTAAATTAACAAAAAATCCTGACTTTGGAGCAATGTTCACGGACTCTAGTATTTGGCTCTCTATTAGATGCAATGGTTTTTCCGTATTGGGACCATGATTTCGGTCCTTAAATGCTCACCGGTCCTCATATGGAAGGTACTTTTCCTTGTTGATGTCTCAAGAAGGGTAGAAATACAAGAACAGACACACACACACACACACACATACACCCAAGTGCCACGGTCTCTGGACAAACTGACACTTGAGTGTCCCTGCAACACACTCCCTTCTCGCCCGCCCCGTTAGATCTAAACCAACGCAGTCAAAGCCAATTAGGTGAGAGTGAGAGCAGCACAGGAGAGGCGCTGCTAATAGTAACTTTTTTCAGCTGCTTCCTGCTGTGACCAGCCCCGCGTTGAAACGAGCAGCTCGACGAGCCCTCAGAAATACGATACCGCGAGAGAAAAGGGGGGTCCTGGCCACGGTTGGTACGCACACTTGATCCTCAGGAACCACATTAAAGCCATCACCTATAAAGGTGTACCCACTCCACACGGCACGGTTGGCGAGTTGGGCTGTGAATCTTTGGGCACCATTCGATTCGATTATTGGGTATAACGATTAAATTCTGAATCGGCCCTCGATTCAAAATCAATACTTTTTTAATAACATTGGGTGCCAGCTCTATGATTAACTAAATTACTCCATAAGATAGATAACAGCTCTGATATATGTCTGTATTACTTTAAATAAATATATATATATATATATATATATATATATATATATATATATATATATATATATATATATATATATATATATATATATTTATTTATATATATATATATATATATATATATATATATATATATTTATATATATATATATATATATATATATATATATATATATTTATATATATATATATATATATATATATATATATATATATATATATATATATATATATATATATATATATATATATATATATTACTGTCATGGTCAAAAGTTTCCATACACTTGTAAAGAACATAATGTCATGGCTGTCTTGAGTTTCCAATCATTTCTACAACTCTTATTTTTTTTTTTGTGATAGAGTGATTGGAGCACATATTCGTTGGTCACAAAACACATTCATGAAGTTTGGTTCTTTTATGAATTTATTATGGGTCTACTGAAAATGTGACCAAATCTGCTGGGTCCAAAGTATACATACAACAAAATAAATTGGCTAAAATCAAGTTTGTACTGTATAGGACGCTGGTTTTCCCGAATATACGAAATAAGAATAATAATACTAGTACTGTGGAAGTCCCTTACTATCTGTTCCACTAGTACACACGGCACAAGAGCCAAGCTTGCAGTTTTTAACAATGATTTAATGACCATAGAATTTTCTCACACTTTTCTCTCCAGCAGGACGTGACTTTTCGGCCACATCCATATCCTTTTCCCCTCCTGCTCTTGACCGCTTACTGTTAAAGACAACAGATGATTAGATTAACACGTACCACCTGTGAAATCCAATCACCTGCCAGCTGTGTCTCGCCGTCAGCACATGCCCCGCCCCTATCTGATGGTGCTCGTCCTCAGCACCATAGACAGAGGCGGTGACCTTTGCTCCTGCAAGCGCACAAATACATTTCTGGAAATGTAGCCCCCAAACAATTCAGTTGAATATCTCTGCTGTAAAACATTATTTTAATATCTGTGTATTGGATTTTTAACATATACCATTCATAAATACAATTAAACACATGTTCTATTTTTCTACCCCAAACAAATAACCCACAAAAAATATACGTAAAATAAATAAATTAATACAAAAAAAAAACATGCATCAGTCAAATAAGTACTAACAAATATTGACATGAAGCCAAAGACAACTGCACCCTTAAATGTCCCCAACACGGTGCAGCAATATACAAAAGCAAACAAAAGGCTCATCAATTATCTACCTTTCAATTACTTTTCAATAGGGGTTAATTTTGAGATGAGTCTCTTCTACATATTTTAGGAAACCACCCCACACGTCCTAAAACGTTACAGAACAACCGTTCACTGTCAGCCTAATTTTTCTCCAATTTAAGGAAATAAGGAAAATCTCTAATCCAGCGGGTGTGGCAGGGAGGCAATGCAGCCTTCCAAGTTAGTGAGATAAGTCTTCTTGCTAACAAAGTAGTGAATACTACCAAGTTCTTTTTGGATTTGCTAAGAGAAGATGGCATTCATCTTAGCTAGTCGAACCTTGGTAAAATAAGTACGATGTATTAGCTTGCATTGACTAAGTGCTGTGTCTGGCACAAATAGAAGACTTATGAAGTCTACTCAATATCTGTTGAGTGCTCCTCAAATACGGTCACTCTTAAATCCTCCCTTTTAAAGTGATTCAGAGAATCAGGACGTAAAAGAAAAATTTGATCGTAAATACGTGTAATTGATCTTTCTAAAGTCGGAAGTGGTGTCAAAAACGCATCTAAAACTGTGTCAGTCTGCAAATCTGGAAACCTAGGGAAAGTAGTACGGATATCTAAAAAGTGTTTATTAAGGAGTGAAAATGTATCACAAAGTTGCTGGAAAGAGGCACAATGTTGTCAATGTATACATGTTTAAAGGGGAACATTATCACAATTTCAGAAGGGTTAAAACCATTAAAAATCAGTTCCCAGTGGTTTATTTTATTTTTCGAAGTTTTTTTTCAAAATTTTACCCATCACGCAATATCCCTAAAAAAACTTCACAGTGCCTGATTTTAACCATCGTTATATACACCCGTCCATTTTCCTGTGACGTCACATAGTGATGCCAACACAAACAAACATGGCGCATAGAAGAGCAAGCTATAGCGACATTAGCTTGGATTCAGACTCAGATGTCAGCGGCTTAAGAGATTCAACAGATTACGCATGTATTGAAACGGATGGTTGTAGTGTGGAGGCAGGTAGCGAAAACGAAATTGAAGAAGAAACTGAAGCTATTGAGCCATATCGGTTTGAACCGTATGCAAGCGAAACCGACGAAAACGACACGACAGCCAGCGACACGGGAGAAAGCGAGGACAAATTCGGCGATCGCCTTCTAACCAACGATTGGTATGTGTTTGTTTGGCATTAAAGGAAACTAACAACTATGAACTAGGTTTACAGCATATGAAATACATTTGGCAACAACATGCACTTTGAGAGTGCAGACAGCCCAATTTTCATCAATTAATATATTCTGTAGACATACCCTCATCCGCTCTCTTTTCCTGAAAGCTGATCCGTCCAGTTTTGGAGTTGATGTCAGCAGGCCAGGGAAGCTAGGGTCGATATTCTTCTCTTGATCATCTTCGGTGGCATAAGGGACGGTGTGAGCCAAGACATCCAGGGGGTTTAGCTCGCTCGTCTGCGGGAACAAACTGCCGCCATTGCTTGCCGTGCTACCGAGGTCCTTTGTCCCTGAATTGCTCACACACTCCGGCAGATTCAATGGGGGTCTGGCGGCAGATTTCTTTGACTTTATCGTTGGAAATGCATCTGCTTTGAGTGTCGCAGGATATCCACACATTCTTGCCATCTCTGTTGTAGCATAGCTTTCGTCGGTAAAGTGTGCGGAACAAACGTCCAACTTCTTGCCACTTTCGCATCTTTGGGCCACTGGTGCAACTTGAATCCGTCCCTGTTCGTGTTGTTACACCCTCCGACAACACACCGACAAGGCATGATGTCTCCAAGGTACGGAAAACAGTCGAAAAAACGGAAAATAACAGAGCTGATTTGACTCGGTGTTTGTAATGTGTTTGAGAAAATGGCGGATTTCTTCCCGATGTGACGTCATCGCTCCGAGAGCGAATAATAGAAAGGCTTTTAATTCGCCAAAATTCACCCATTTAGAGTTTGGAAATCGGTTAAAAAAATATATGGTCTTTTCTCTGCAACATCAAGGTATATATTGACGCTTACATAGGTCTGGTGATAATGTTCCCCTTTAATGTTGTTGATCCCCAGACTTGACCATCTTACAAAGGCACTATTTACAATAGAGGGAGGAAAGCATGATTAGCAGTGATGGGTGCAAGACTCAAAATAGTCTACAAGCCAAACTAGCGCTTAAACTGAACCTAAACTCTGAATGATGTTTTCACGCTTGGATTTTTCGTAAAAGTGGAAATAGAAGAGTGGATGGGATTGTGAACCAGAGGCTTAAGAGATACTTTTTTAATTGAATTAGCCTCCATAACCATTGGGGACTTTTTATTTCAAAGTATTGGGGTTAATCAACATTTAAACTTGCTTGATGACTCTGCTTTATTGTCCCTAAAATTAGCATCATAGGACCTCTGTTGTTGCATTAGTAATAACCTTTTGAGACAGGTCACTGGTGTGTATGTGAGTGACAGGAGGAAAAGCTCTAACAAAATCTCTAGATCACTGGTTCTTAACCTTGTTGGAGGTACCGAACCCCACCAGTTTCATATGCGCATTCACCGAACCCTTCTTTAGTGTAAAATAAAATGTTTTTTTTTTTTTCAAATTCAAGACAAAGTTACCGTATTTTTCGGACTATAAGATGCAGTTTTTTTCATAGTTTGGCTGGGGGTGCGACTTATACTCAGGAGCGACTTATGTGTGAAATTATTAACACATTACCGTAAAATATCAAATAATATTATTTAGCTCATTCAAATTTGAGACTAAACGTATAAGATTTCATGGGATTTAGCGATTAGGAGTGACAGATTGTTTGGTAAACGTAAAGCATGTTCTATATGTTATAGTTATTTGAATGACTCTTACCATAATATGTTACGTTAACATACCAGGCACGTTCTCAGTTGGTTATTTATGCCTCATATAACGTACACTTATTCAGCCTGTTGTTCACTATTCTTTATTTATTTTAAATTGCCTTTCAAATGTCTATTCTTGGTGTTGAGTTTTATCAAATAAATGTCCCCAAAAAATGCGACTTATACTCCAGTGGGACTTATATATGTTTTTTTCCTTCTTTATTGTGCATTTTCGGCCGGTGCGACTTATACTACGAAAAATACGGTATATGTTTTTGGTAATACTTTAGTATGGGGAACATATTCTAAGTAACAAAGACTTAATTTAGAGTTATTTGGTTAGGGCCAGGATTAGAGGGTTAGGGTTATAATAAGGCCGTGCCGAATAAGGCATCAATAAGTACTTAATAATGACTAGTTAAGAGCCAATATGTTACTATTTTGCAATATTTTCTCCTAAAATAATTACTTTTTTATGTAAAATTATGACTTTTTAATGTAAAATGGGGACATTTGTCATTAAAAATTCAGACTTTTATCACAATATTGCCAATTGTTTTGGTGTTTTTGTAAAATAGTGAAATTTTGTCAGTAAAATTATGACTTTTGTCATAGTTTTGCCAAGTGAAATTCCAATTATTATTATAATATTACCAACATTTTTGAAGTTTTCTTATAAAATTGTGACTTTTGTCGAGTAAAATTACGACTCTTCATAACATTGCCAAAATGTTGAGCTTTTCTTGTAAAATTGCGACTGTTATTGAGTAAAATTCCAACTTTTATCATAATATCGCACAAATGTTCCGTTTTTCTCGTAACATTTTGACTTGCGTTGAGTAAAATTACGACTTTTATTATAATACTGCCAAAATTCTAAGTTTTTCTTGTGAAATTTCAACTAATATTTCACAACAAGCTGTTTTATATTTAAATAATTTGTATATATTATTAATGTTGTAAATACAAATCTTTATATATCTAGAAAGGGAGGTCTCAAGTAGGTAAAAAATACAATATGTTCCCCATACTAAAGTGTTACCATGTTTTTTTACTGGTGCACAACATGAACCGTGCATGAACATCACCTTGTTCAAAGAACAAAACCAACACAGTGCATAAACTCACAACAAAATACACACCTGCAAATCAGTTTGACTTCTGCTGTTGCCGTATCCGTAATACGCCGATAGGGAGAAGTTTTTATTTACACGATGAGTAAACGGGTGTGTCTTGACCTCCGCCGAACCCCTGAGCCCGACTCACCGAACCCCTAGGGTTCGATCGAACCCAGGTTAAGAACCACTGTTCTAGATATATAGGGCAATTTCTGACTTGTCTGATGATTTGATTGTAAAAACCTATAATTGATCCTTTTAAAGTCAGAAGTGGTGTCAAAAAAACATCTAAAACTGTGTCAGTCGGCAAATCTGGAAACCTAGGGAAAGCAATACGGATCTGTAGCTATCTGAAAAAAAGTGTTTATTAAGCAGTGAAAATGTATCACAAAGTTGGCAAAAAGTTGTCAATGTATAAATGTTTAATGTTGTTGATCCCCAGACTTGACCATCTTACAAAGGCACTATTGACAAGGGAGGGAGGAAAGCATGATTAGCAGTGATGGATGCAAGACTCGAAGCCAAACTAACGCTTGAACTGAACCCAAACTCTGAATGACATTTGTACGATTGGATTTTTCATAAAAGTGGAAATAGAAGAGTGGATGCGAGTGTGAACCAGAGGCCTAAGAGATACTGGTTTAGTTGAGTTAGTTGGGGACTTATTAGTTATTTCAAAGTATGCAAATAAATAGTTTATTGGGGTTAATCAACATTTAAACTTGCTTGATGACTCTGCTTTATTGATCATCATTGTCCCTAAAATTAGCATCATAGGACCTCTGTTGTTGCATTAGTAATAACCTTTTGAGACAGGTCACTGGTGAGTATGTGAGTGACAGGAGGAAAAGCTCTGACAAAATCTCTAGATCTCTAGATATATAGGGTAATGTCTGACTTGCCTGATTATTTGGTTGTAAAAACCTTTAATTTGTCACGACTTGGTCTTTGGATTTTGTTTTTCCAGAAGGCAACGGAAAGTTGGCTCGGGCAAGACGGGAATGTGAGTACATGATTGTTTATTACTATCAAAAAAAAAGTACAAACGAAAAGCGCGCACAGTGGCGGAGAAACAACTTGGCTATGAAAACAAATACTTGCACAAAGGCAGAAACTATGAACAACAAAAAACACTAACTGTGGCATTAATAAACAAAAACTTACTTGGCATGGACTAAAGGAGCAGCATGAACGATGGACATGAAATCAAGTGTCAGGAATGTGCAGAGCATAAATGTGGGATGTCGTCAGAAAGACAAACTGAAAATAATGAACTTAAATACTACAGACATGATTAACAAAAACAGGTGCGTGACTCAAAACGTGAAACAGGTGCATGACGTGACAGGTGAAAACTAATGGGTTGCTATGGTGACAAACAAGAGTGCACAATGAGTCCAAACGTGGAACAGGTGAAACTAATGGGTAACCATGCAAACAAGACAAGGGAGTGAAAAGCCAGAAACTAAAGAGTCCAATAACTAAACAAAACAAAACATGACTAAAACAAAACATGATTACACAGAAATGACATAATTTATCCTTTTAAAGTCGGAAGTGGTGTCAAAAAAGCATCTAAAACTGTCAGTCGGCAAATCTGGAAACCTAGGGAAAGTAATACGGATCTGTAGCTATCCAAAAAACGTGTTTATTAAGGAGTGAAAATGTCTCACAAAGTTACTGGAAAGAGGCAAAATGTTGTCAATGTATAAATGTTTAATGTTGATCCCCAGACATGACCATCTTACGAAGGCACTATTGACAAGAGAAGGAGGAAAGCATGATTAGCAGTGATGGGTGCAAGACTCGAAAGCCAAACTAGCGCTTAAACTGAACCTAAACTCTGAATGACGATTCAGATTGTACGATTGGATTTTTCATAAAAGTGGGAATAGAAGAGTGGATGGGAGCGTGAACCAGAGGCCTAAGAGATACTGGTTTAGTTGAGTTAGTTGGGGACTTATTACATTGCAAAAACTGAAATCTAAGTACGATTAAATATCTCAAATAAGGGTGATATTTGCTTATTTTCTGTCTGATAAGATCATTCTTCTCACTAAGCAGATTTTATGTTAGAGTCTTTTACTTGTTTTGGTCCTAAATGATCTCAGTAAGATATTACAGCTTGTTGCTGAGATTTGATGACCTATATTGAGTAAACCATGCTTGAAACTAGAATATCAAGTGTTGCAAAGCTGTGTCATCAACACTCACAAGTATAAAACTACTTTTTTAAAGTAATAATTTCTTACTTCAAGCATGAAAAAAAAAATCATGACTTTGACACAATTGTGTCTCATAATTAAAACAGATGACAGCCAAATGGACTTTGCTGGGTTTTTTTTCAATGAAACAATAGAAAATACGTACTCATATAAGTACAGTTGGCACAGTACAGTGAACTGACAGTTAATATTTAAATATTTTAACATGTTACATTTCTAACAATTTTGAACAGAAATAGTTCATGCACATTCAGATAAATTTCTCAAAATTACAATTAAAAAAATGTTGGCCGGGGGCCGGGCTGTATATATGCGCACTAATTGACTGAAAGAGCACGCACTTGGCACGATGATGTCATGTTGTTGATGGAAAAATGGATTTTTAGACATTATGATTTGCCTGAGCAGCTAGGAGACCCCGAGAGTAACAAGCGGTTGCCTTGTTGCCTTTCCATTAGGAACAATAAATTAGTTTTTAGTATAAGTTTGCTGGTTTCAAGAAATGAAATGCTGAGCGCATATCATTATGTCAAGATAATGGCACTAGCATTTACTTAATTTAAGAATATTTTTCAACATATTGAGCAAAGAGGTCTAATTTTTTCTTTGTACCAAGAAAAGTGCACTTGTTATTAGTAAGAATATACTTATTTTAAAGGGGAACATTATCACCAGACCTATGTAAGCGTCAATATATACCCTGATGTTGCAGAAAAAAGACCATATATTTTTTTAACCGATTTTCGAACTCTAAATGGGTGAATTTTGGCGAATTAAACTCCTTTCTAATATTTGCTCTCGGAGCGATGACGTCACAACGTGACGTCACATCGGGAAGCAATCCGCCATTTTCTCAAACACCGAGTCAAATCAGCTCTGTTATTTTCCGTTTTTTTCGACTGTTTTCCGTACCTTGGAGACATCATGCCTCGTCGGTGTGTTGTCGGAGGGTGTAACAACACGAACAGGGACGGATTCAAGTTGCACCAGTGGCCCAAAGATGCGAAAGTGGCAAGACATTGGACGTTTGTTCCGCACACTTTACCGACGAATGCTATGCTACGACAGAGATGGCAAGAATGTGTGGATATCCTGCGACACTCAAAGCAGATGCATTTCCAACGATAAAGTCAAAGAAATCTGCCGCCAGACCCCCATTGAATCTGCCGGAGTGTGTGAGCAATTCAGGGACAAAGGACCTCGGTAGCACGGCAAGCACGGCAAAGCAAAGCGGCAGTTTGTTCCCGCAGACGAGCGACCTAAACCCCCTTGGATGTCTTGGCTCACACCGTCCCTTATGCCCCCGAAGATGATCAGGGGAAGAATATTGACCCTAGCTTCCCTGGCCTGCTGACATCAACTCCAAAACTGGACGGATCAGCTTTCAGGAAAAGAGCACGGATGAGGGTATGTCTACAGAATATATTAATTGATGAAAATTGGGCTGTCTGCACTCTCAAAATGCATGTTGTTGCCAAATGTATTTCATATGCCGTAAACCTAGTTCGTAGTTGTTAGTTTCTTTTAATGCCAAACAAACACATACCAATCGCTGGTTAGAAGGCGATCGCCGAATTCGTCCTCGCTTTCTCCCGTGTCGCTGGCTATCGTGTCGTTTTCGTCTGTTTCGCTTACATACGGTTCAAACCGATATGGCTCAATAGCTTCAATTTCTTCTTCAATTTCGTTTTCGCTACCTGCCTCCACACTACAACCATCCGTTTCAATACATGCGTAATCTGTTGAATCGCTTAAGCCGCTGAAATCCGAGTCTGAATCCGAGCTAATGTCGCTATAGCTTGCTGTTCTTTCCGCCATGTTTGTTTGTATTCACTATGTGATGTCACAGGAAAATGGACGGGTGTTTATAACGATGGTTAAAATCAGGCACTTTGAAGCTTTTTTTAGGGATATTGCGTGATGGGTAAAATTTTGAAAAAAACTTCGAAAAATATAATAAGCCACTGGGAACTGATTTTTAATGGTTTTAACCTGTGACGACCGGGGCGCATGGTGATGCGGGGTTGCGTTCTCCCAGGATGCAACGTGAAGGTAAAAGAAATGATTTATTTACCGGAATAAATTATACTGGAACAAACAAAAACGTGCTCATAGCACGGAAGGCAAAAACTAAAAATGGCTAGCGTGGGAGCTAGAAGGTAAAAAGGAGTCTAGCGTGGAAGCTAGCAGGTTCAGAGCAGGAAACAAAAGTCGTCAACTGTTGTACGAAAACAAACTACCAAGCAAGAACGAATGACAGGGAAGGCAGGCTTAAATAATAATGTCAGTGATGACAAACAGGTGCGCGTCGGGAACACACGCGGCAGGTGAAAATAATAAGCTGGCATGGCAACAAACTCAGGTGTACAAAACAGGCACTCAGGGAGTCCAAAACTAACAAAAAACACAAGTAAAGTAAAGTAATCAGTAAAGAATCTGGGTATTATCTTCGACCCAACTCTCTCGTTTGAGTCACACATTAAGAGTGTTACTAAAACGGCCTTCTTTCATCTCTGTAATATCGCTAAAATTCGTTCTATTTTATCCACTAGCGACGCAGAGATCATTATTCATGCGTTCGTTACGTCTCGTCTCGACTATTGTAACGTATTATTTTCGGGGCTCCCTATGTCTAGCATTAAAAAATTACAGTTGGTACAAAATGCGGCTGCTAGACTTTTGACAAGAACAAGAAAGTTTGATCATATTACGCCTATACTGGCTCACCTGCACTGGCTTCCTATGCACTTAAGATGTGACTTTAAGGTTTTACTACTTACGTATAAAATACTGCACGGTCTAGCTCCGTCCTATCTTGTCGATTGCATTGTACCATATGTCCCGGCAAGAAATCTGCGTTCAAAGAACTCCGGCTTATTAGTGATTCCCAGAGCCCAAAAAAAGTCTGCGGGCTATAGAGCGTTTTCTATTCGGGCTCCAGTACTATGGAATGCCCTCCCGGTAACAATTAGAGATGCTACCTCAGTAGAAGCATTTAAGTCCCATCTTAAAACTCATTTGTATACTCTAGCCTTTAAATAGCCCCCCTGTTAGACCAGTTGATCTGCCGTTTCTTTTCTTTTCTCCTCTGCTCCCCTTTTCCTTGAGGGGCGGGGGTGCACAGGTCCGGTGGCCATGGATGAAGTGCTGGCTGTCCAGAGTCGGGACCCGGGGTGGACCGCTCGCCTGTGCATCGGCAGGGAACATCTCTGCGCTGCTGACCCGTCTCCGCTCGGGATGGTGTCCTGCTGGCCCCACTATGGACTGGACTCTTACTATTATGTTGGATCCACTATGGACTGGACTCTCACAATATTATGTCAGACCCACTCGACATCCATTGCTTTCGGTCTCCCCTAGAGGGGGGGGGTTACCCACATATGCGGTCCTCTCCAAGGTTTCTCATAGTCATTCACATCGACGTCCCACTGGGGTGAGTTTTTCCTTGCCCGTATGTGGGCTTTGTACCGAGGATGTCGTTGTGGCTTGTGCAGCCCTTTGAGACACTTGTGATTTAGGGCTATATAAATAAAGATTGATTGATTGATTGATTGAAGTACCTTGAAAACGTAAACGAAAATATGATCCGGGCAGCGGATCATAACATAACCATTCTGAAATTGTGATAATGTTCCCCTTTAAGGTATTTTTGGGTTCATTGAGGTTAGCTAATTTTACTTGTTTTGGAAAGTCTTGTTCTATTGGGAGATAATTGTGCTTAGTTCAATTAAAATACCCCTAATTTTTTTTTTTTTTTTTTTTTTTCTTGTTTTTGAACACTGACTTTTTGCAGTGTAGTTATTTCAAAGTATGCAAGTAAATAATTGATTGGGATTAGTCTTCATTTAAACTTGCTTGATGACTCTGCTTTATTGATCATCATTGTCTTAATATTAGCATCATAAGTCGTCTGTTGTTCAATTAGTAATAACCTTTTGAAACAGGTCACTGGTGTGTATATCAGTGACAGGAGGAAAAGCTCTGACAAAATCTCTAGATCCCTAGAAATATAGGGTAATTTCTGACTTGTCTGATGATACCGTTTTATATTCGGGTCAATATGAAGGTTGGAAAAAAAACCACTTAGAAATTCCTTGAAAGTACTTGAACAAACTTTAAACTGCTCCTTTTTTTTTTCTTCCTATGAGTGTTTTTGCGTCAGTCAAAAAGAGGCCCACTCGAGCGAGTGTCAAAATACCGTTATCATCAAATGTGATACGTTAAAGGTGCTCTTATTTCATCCTGCTTATCCAATTTGTCCGTTACGCCGGACCACAACACCTTTTTTTCGTCATCAGAGATAGTTTATATAGAAATTGTCTTCTCTCACATGTTCTGAGGCTTCAATTGTGGGAGTATCTTGAGTTTGATAGGCGTGGGGGAGGTTGAGAACATCCATGGGAGCCCGGCTGGGGGATCTGCTGGAGGCAGATGGCCCCCTTTTGTTGGCGTGAAAATAAAAATCCAATAAACATGGAAATTCTATTAAATGCAGGGCTCTGTTGACAGGCTCCAGCGATTGGATGGTTCTTTTTGTGTGTGTGTGTGTGTGTGTGTGTGCGTGCAGGTAACAATGGCAAATGCAATAAGCAAGAGTGTTTTTCATGGCAACTGGAGAGCTGATAACCGTAGAGTTACGAGCATGTTGGGACTGTTTGGTAACACATTGGAAGTATGATGCTAATAAAGAAGAAGTAAAACAAAGAGTATGTACTCTACTGTATACAGGTAAAAGCCAGTAAATTAGAATATTTTGAAATACTTGATTTATTTCAGTAATTGCATTCAAAAGGTGTAACTTGTACATTATATTTATTCATTGCACACAGACTGATGCATTCAAATGTTTATTTCATTTAATTTTGATGATTTGAAGTGGCAACAAATGAAAATCCAAAATTCCGTGTGTCACAAAATTAGAATATTACTTAAGGCTAATACAAAAAAGGGATTTTTAGAAATGTTGGCCAACTGAAAAGTATGAAAATGAAAAATATGAGCATGTACAATACTCAATACTTGGTTGGAGCTCCTTTTGCCTCAATTACTGCGTTAATGCGGCGTGGCATGGAGTCGATGAGTTTCTGGCACTGCTCAGGTGTTATGAGAGCCCAGGTTGCTCTGATAGTGGCCTTCAACTCTTCTGCGTTTTTGGGTCTGGCATTCTGCATCTTCCTTTTCACAATACCCCACAGATTTTCTATGGGGCTAAGGTCAGGGGAGTTGGCGGGCCAATTTAGAACAGAAATACCATGGTCCGTAAACCAGGCACGGGTAGATTTTGCGCTGTGTGCAGGCGCCAAGTCCTGTTGGAACTTGAAATCTCCATCTCCATAGAGCAGGTCAGCAGCAGGAAGCATGAAGTGCTCTAAAACTTGCTGGTAGACGGCTGCGTTGACCCTGGATCTCAGGAAACAGAGTGGACCGACACCAGCAGATGACATGGCACCCCAAACCATCACCCAACCATGCAAATGTTGCATTTCCTTTGGAAATCGAGGTCCCAGAGTCTGGAGGAAGACAGGAGAGGCACAGGATCCATGTTGCCTGAAGTCTAGTGTAAAGTTTCCACCATCAGTGATGGTTTGGGGTGCCATGTCATCTGCTGGTGTCGGTCCACTCTGTTTCCTGAGATCCAGGGTCAACGCAGCCGTCTACCAGCAAGTTTTAGAGCACTTCATGCTTCCTGCTGCTGACCTGCTCTATGGAGATGGAGATTTCAAGTTTCAACAGGACTTGGCGCCTGCACACAGCGCAAAATCTACCCGTGCCTGGTTTACGGACCATGGTATTTCTGTTCTAAATTGGCCCGCCAACTCCCCTGACCTTAGCCCCATAGAAAATCTGTGGGGTATTGTGAAAAGGAAGATGCAGAATGCCAGACCCAAAAACGCAGAAGAGTTGAAGGCCACTATCAGAGCAACCTGGGCTCTCATAACACCTGAGCAGTGCCAGAAACTCATCGACTCCATGCCACGCCGCATTAACGCAGTAATTGAGGCAAAAGGAGCTCCAACCAAGTATTGAGTATTGCACATGCTCATATTTTTCATTTTCATACTTTTCAGTTGGCCAACATTTCTAAAAATCCCTTTTTTGTATTTGCCTTAAGTAATATTCTAATTTTGTGATACACGGAATTTTGGATTTTCATTTGTTGCCACTTCAAATCATCAAAATTAAATGAAATAAACATTTGAATGCATCAGTCTGTGTGCAATGAATAAATATAATGTACAAGTTACACCTTTTGAATGCAATTACTGAAATAAATCAAGTTTTTCAAAATATTCTAATTTACTGGCTTTTACCTGTATGTTCGCTGCATAATGTTACCTACCAGGTGAAAAAACATATATATATAGCACATTTGTGGCAATATGTCATGTCGTCTGTGCATTATTTGCCATAGTGATGTTTATGCTGGAAAATAGTCCCGTTTGAATATGTAATGCATTTTTGGTATGCTTTTTAGCTAAATTACTTTAACCGAGATCAGATCAAATAAAATGTACTCACTTTACATTTAACTAAAACAAGCACACCTTGTAACTCGCTGTGAAAATAATATGTCATAACACTATATGCCACGGTATACTTGTGAATGATAAATATCAATAATGCATTTTTTTATTTATTTGTTGTTTTTTTTTAGAAAACATTGTATTGATTTTCATGTACACCGATTTTGAAGATAGACCAATACAACAAATAGAAAAAGCAATACAAATAATTTTTGGGAAACAACTATTTTAATATGAACTGATAATTCAAATGTTCTGAAAATTGTTGTCAATTGTCGTTTTCTGTTATGGGAGGGGAAAAAAGTCTTCCGCGGTAAAAATTTCACCTTTCGTTTACTTTATTGCAATGGTTTTACAAAATGTAACGTCTTCTCCTTGGTCTGTATACCTTCCGCTCATTCTGTTTCAAATTATTAAATGCAAATCAAAAAACTAATTTCGGGTAATTTTTTTCTATTTTCATTTCTGAAACAAAAGTAGGAAAACTGTTTAATGACACTTTTTTAAAACGACAATAGAACTGAAGGTGTTACCGTTATGCTAAAAACAAGCTAAACGCAATGGAAAAGCTAAAATGCTGCTTCCGGTTCAATTTGTCATCACACAGATAACCACGCATTTTGGCATTTTGGATGAACATATATTCCATGTTTGTGTTTATCTGGAAAAATAAAAATCCATAAAAGTAAAACAGCACAAAATCCAATTGTACGGCAATATTTTAATGACAATAACCCTTTTTTGTTTGTTTTAAAATCTGCCATACATAATAAAAATCCAAAAACGGCCCTAATTTTGTTTCTTGATTTGCGTTTCGGAAATTGGAAATAGAATGAACGGAAGGTACACGGACCCTCCTTTAACATTGTTTTTTATTTTTAAATAAAATGATGAATAGGCATTAATTACAGTGAATATCCTATACATAAAAAATAAGTACGGCGAAAATAAACAATAAATAGGTGAATAATGGTAAAAAAACAAAAAAAAACACTCCAATCTCTACATACTAGTATGCATACATACTAGGGTTGTACGGTATACCGGTATTAGTATAGTACCGTGATACTAATGAATAATATTCGGTACTATACCGCCTCTGAAAAGTACCAGTCAGCATACAGTACAGACTTTGAATATGACCAATGTATGATCCTGTAACGACTTGGTATCGGATTGATACCCAAATTTGTGGTATCATCCAAAACTAATGTAAAGCATCCAAACAACAGAAGAATAAGTGATTATTACATTCTAACAGAAGTGTAGATAGAACATATTAAAAGAGAAAGTAAGCAGATATCAACAGTAAATGAACAAGTAAATTAATAATTAATTTTCTACCACTTGTCCTTAATAATTTTGACAAAAGAATTGAATAAATGTCAGCAGTTAAATTAGGAGCCTTTGTTTGCTTACTTACTACTAAAAGACAAGTTGTTTTGTATGTTCACTATTTTATTTAAGGACAAACTTGCAATAAGAAACATATGTTTAATGTACCCTAAGATTTATTGTTAAAATAAAGCCAATAATGCCATTTTTTTGTGGTCCCTTTCATTTAGAAAATAACGGAAAAGTACCAAAAAGTATCAAAATAATATTGTGACCCGTACCAGTACCAAAATATTGGGACAACACTAATACATACCCAGAAATTCATACTCGTCCTAATTGTACGGCATCATGAAATATCACTTTCATGTTTTGTTTTTGTTTGTTTTTTTTTTTACTTATTTTTGAGTTTTAAATATTAAATCATTTACAATAGGATGTGAGAATCTCAGGAGGTGTACATTTGTTTCAACCCTTGTGTAATGCTCATATTGTTGTTACTCAGTCAGCGTTTGTGGGTCTGATGGACAGATGTTTACCTTATCCCAATAAACATCTGTTCAGTATTTTAACATACAAGTGTTTGATTGTGAGGCATTAAAAGCCACAAAATGCATCGGGTCCATCAGACCCCCAAACGCTGGCTGAGTAACAACAATATGAACGTTGCACGGAAAATTTATCTGCCAGTTTCTGCATCCCACAGGGATTCTTCTTTTGTGTTTCTGCACCTGCGGTTCCCACACAAGGTTGCAACATTGTTTGTCAACCACTGTCTGCTCTCATTTTCTCGCACATTTGACCCTCTGATGTTCTGTGTACTGTTGCGTTTCGGACCAGTTGTTCCTACCAGGGAATTCAAGTCACAATTCGCTCCCACGTTCTTTCCGACACTTAAAGCTGAGTTGAAAAACCACCAGAGACAGAATAGGTATTTTGTTGTATATATTCTCAAAGCTTTGACAATATACATTTTAGATTGAGACCAGTCTAACCCTAGAACCTTCTATCCCGCACACCCAAAATGGTCTCTCTTCCCAACGCCAAAAACCTCTCTTCCCTTCCACCTCCCTAGCCATAACAAAAGCACAACGTCTCCCTAGCCATAATACATTCCAAAGAACTCAAGGTTAACACACAGAGTTTGCTTGCTGACAGAGCATCAAGAGAAGAAGTGGAAAAGACGAGCTGTTTTCAAATATGACAAAGAAATGGAAGAAGTACAACTTAAATTCGGATATATGTAAATATCTGCCTCCGACAGTACCTACACTCTGTCCTCCTCCTGTCTAGGCTGTGTGTGTGTGTGTGTGTGGTACACAGAACATCAATTGTCTGCTCTCATTTTCTCGCACATTTGACCCTCTGATGTTCTATGTACCTACACTCTGTCCTCCTCCTGTCTAGGCCTGCTGTGTGTGTGTGGTACATCCATCTATCCATCCATTTTCTACCGCTTGTCCCTTTTGGGGTTGCGGGGGGTGCTGGAGCCTATCTTAGCTGTATTCGGGCGGAAGGCTGGGTACACCTTGGACAAGTCGCCACCTCATCACACAACATCAATTTCCACACCTCTATTAGCCCCGGGTCCATTGGACCCGGACATTTTATATGTAATAAAAATGTGTAGGGGGTAGAGATGCGCGGATAGGCAATTATTTCATCCGCAACCGCATCAGAAAGTCGTCAACCATCCGCAATCCACCCGATCTAGCATTTGATCAGAACCGCATCCGCCCGCCATCCGCCCGCACCCGCCCGTTGTTATATATCTAATATAGACGATGCAAGGCATTAGTGAGGTTATAAAGCTTTTGCCTGTTAAAGAAAAGAGACTGATCCAATGCAGCATTCGCGTGCCACGCTGTCACGACCCAGACGCACACCAGTGCGCAATCATATGGGAGCCGCGCAGAGCGCACCTCCAAGCGCGTCTCGCTGCCGGCGACGGCCGGGTATATGGGCCCGACGCTCCAGCGCCATCCATTTTCAGGGCTAGTTGATTCGGCAGGTGGGTTGTTACACACTCCTTAGCGGGTTCCAACTTCCATGGCCACCGTCCTAGCTGCTGTCTATATCAACCAGGGTGAGCCCCACCCCTTTCGTGAGCGCACTGCCCGCGGAGTGACCCCGGTTACGCGCCCCCGGCAACAGGGGTGGCGGGCAGGTAAGCTGCGCGGGCGGAGCGCGCGGAGTGACCCCTGTTACGAGCCCCCGGCCACGGGGGTGGCGGGCAGGTAAGCTGCTTACCTGCTGCGCGTGACGCCGGCCGCGGCGAAGGCGGACGAGGCGGGGTGTCGGTGCGGTGGGCGCGGTGGTGACCCTGGACGTGCGTCGGGCCCTTCTCGCGGATCGCCTCATCTACGGCTCCCGGTGGGGCCCTCTCGGGGGGAGGGGCCTCGGTCCCGGACCCCCGGCGAGGCGTCGGGGGCCTTCTCCGCTCCGTAAAAGTGTCCATCTCTTTTTCTTTTTTTCTTCTGTTGTGGCATATGCAGCAGGTGCCTGCTCGTTTTTCGTATGTGGGTAACAACATTTAACTATGTATATATATTTCCGAATTGGTTTAACTGCCACCCGCCTGAATCTATTTAAAATCTAATTTTTTAAAATTTCAATCGCCCGACCCGACCCGACCCGACCCGACCCGCTGATAAAATCTAATTTTTTTTAAATTTCATCCGCCCGATTCGCGGATAATCCGCGGACTCCGCGGTTGTGCCCGCAAACCGCGCATCTCTAGTAGGGGGAGTTTATGGTGTGTGGTCATTCACAGAAAATGAGCCAAAGTCAGTGAGTCTCAGTTTGAAAAATGAATTAAATGTATCATTTGTTTTAATAAAAAATTAAAAGGGTTAAAATTATTTCTTATAAGGAAAACTACCACTAACTATTATTGTTATTATTTAGTTTTTGGCGTTGCTGTGCTGCTTTAGACAGCAAACTGAATGATTGGAATGGATTCAACAGTGCCTCTGCTGGTCGCACTCAGGTAGCGCACTCCACGTTTACCTCAATTTGCTTCAAGACGTGATTAATCAGCCTATACCCATCCTTGTTATGTAGCAACTATCCGTGGAGTTTAAAGTGACCCGCCGTGGTTAGCGATGTCGATTTCGATCTTGGACGCCCCCTTGTTCTGTTCCCCTAAAGCCTATTTGTACTTTTAATACCTCGTTTCAAATACCAGGGAGTCCGTTGAGGCAGCAATGAATGCCAAGTGCGTCCCCCCCGCAGCCGAAGGACAAAAGCCGTGACGTTTAAAGGGTTGTCTGTCCGTGTTGAGGTATCACTCTCCTTAACGCGCTGTTTGCTCATGGCGAGGAGGGAGCGCACGGCAGGTTTGCTCAGAGAATTGAGCGTCCCCCTCGTTACGCTGATAGCAAATCAGAGAGGCTAGCCTGCTGGCTCTTTGATAGGCAGCTAATTGTCCTCCACACACTGGGAAGCCGTATCTGCTAGTGTCCACAGGTCTCTATTCCCGTCTCCTTTGCCAATCAAGCAGCCAAACACCACTGAAGTGATTGAACATGACACACAATAAAAAAACAAAAAAAACAAGTCTTAACAGCACGGCAAGACAATGGCCAACACTTATGGTGAGGTAGAGATACATTTTAATGTGGCAGTAAAAAAAAAAAAAAAAAAAAAGAAGTCATGTAATACAAGCATGACAATGAATGCTGATAACTTCCCCACTGCTGTGCCTGCCAAGGCAGTGTTCAATTAAACATGTTATCCGCCTTCCATGACATGTTTTCAGACGTTGCAAAACTGTATCTATTTCAAAGATGTCCCTATTTGGGCATTTTGACTGATTTGTTGTTTATCACCTTTTGTTAATGTAATGTTCCGGGACTACGGAGCTAAGTTGGGGCCACACATTTTGTACTTTAAACTGAAAAAACAAGTGTTGATGTTGAATTTTGAAAATGAGTGTCTTCAAAATAAGATTCCGGCGTATTATTACATACATTAACATAATAAGCTAAGAGATAAGTTATTATAAATATTTATGATATGCAATATTATTCATGCATATGATACAGGATGTAAACCAGGGGTCCCCGAACTTTTTGACTCGGGGGGCCGCATTGGGTTAAAAAAATTTGGCCGGGGGCCGAGGTGTGTATATATTAGAGATGCGCGGATAGGCAATTTATTTCATCCGCAACCGCGTCAGAAAGTCGTCAACCATCCGCCATCCACCCGATGTAACGTTTGATCAGAACTGCACCCGCCCGCCATCCGCCCGTTGTTATATATCTAATATTAATTTAAAAAAAAAAAAAAGGGTGAAAACTACGCGAATTGCACCTTGTGCAGACAAGATTTTTCGATCGGACACGGAGGAATTAGCGATGTAAAAGACCACGTTGGGACAAAAAAACACAAGTCTAATGCCGTTGCTAGCGATACAAGTGGAAAACTTTCAACGTTTTTCGTCGCCCAAACAGATTCTTTGGATGTGATAAATGCCGAAGTTTTATTTACGGAGGCAATAATTGAGCATGGACTTCCAATCGCACTGGCTGATCACATGGGACAGTTAATAATGTAATGCAACCTTTAAAAATCATTACGCGGTGATCGCGATCCCAAAAATAAACTTTTCTTGCATGATAATGTCCAGAAAAATGTGCTTTATATTACTATAGAGTCCTTTTAACGAATGAGTTTGATGGTTTATCACAAACCTTAAATGAAATTCCATGGCCACCGTCCTGCTCTCTATATCAACCAGGGTGAGCCCCACCCCTTTCGTGAGCGCACTGCGAAAGCGGACGAGGCGGGGTGTCGGTGCGGTGGGCGCGGTAGTGACCCTGGACGTGCGTTGGGCCCTTCTCGCGGATCGCCTCAGCTACGGCTCCCGGTGGGGCCCTCTCGGGGGAAGGGGCCTCGGTCCCGGACCCCGGCGAGGCGTCCCTTCTCCGCTCCGTAAAAGTGTCCATCTCTTTTCTTTTTTTTTCTTCTGTTGTGGCATATGCAGCAGGTGCCTGCTCGTTTTTCGTATGTGGGTAACAACATTTAACTATGTATATATATTTCCCAATTGGTTTAACTGCCACCCGCAAAAAAAATAAAAAAAATAAAAAAATATCTAATTAATCCGCCCGACCCGACCCGCGAGCGGATAAAATCTTATTGTTTTTAATTTCATCCGCGGACTCCGCGGTTGTGTCCGCAAACCGCGCATCTCTAGTATATATATATATATAAAATGTGCCCGTATATATATATATATATATATATATATATATATATATATATATATATATATATATATATATATATATATATATGTATATATATATATACACCTCGGCCCCCCAGCCAAATTTTTTTAACCCAATGCGGCCCCCCGAGTCAAAAAGTATATATATATACATATGTGTATATATATATATATATATATATATATATATATATATATATATATATATATATATATATATATATATATATATATATATGTATGTGTGGGGAAAAGAAATCACAAGACTATTTCATCTCTACAGGCCTGTTTCATGAGGGGGGTACCCTCAATCGTCAGGAGATTTTAATGGGAGCATTCGCATACCATGGTTTATATAGGGCACAGAGTGGGTGGGTACAGGCTGGCCTAGGGGCGTGGTGATTGATTGGTTCATGTGTTACCTAGGAGGTGTTTCCGTCTATGGCGGCATGTTGTTACAATTTCGCTGCGCTTGTTGAGGGATGACAGGTCTGGACGGTAGATAATAAACAGTTTCTCTTTCAAGCATAGGTTGCATCTTTTATTACCACTATTGTAAGGTGTGCTGGATGCAAGAATTTGCCATGTTATTGAATATTCAACATTATTGTCTTTGAGGTCCCAAATGTGTTTGCTGAGTTCTGTGGTATTTCGCAGGTTTTTGTTCCTGAAAGAAGCCTTGTAGTTGTTCCATCTGGTTTTGAATTCACCCTCGGTTAATCCTACATATGTGTCGGATGTGTTAATGTCCTTGCGTATTACCTTAGATTGGTAGACAACTGATGTTTGTAAGCATCCCCCGTTGAGGGGGCAATCAGGTTTCTTTCGACAGTTACATGCTTTATATATATATATATATATATATATATATATATATATATATATATATATATATATATATATATATATATATATATGTATATATGTATATATATTCATCATTCATGTATATATTCCGAGTGCGATGACATCACGTTATCGATGGGAAAATTGATTTTTAGACAATTTGATTTTCCTGAGCGGCTACGAGACACCTAGAGTAACAAGCGGTAGAAAATGGATTACAAATTAGAACATGGATTGGAAAGGATCTTAAAAAAGGATAATTTAAAAAAATAATAATAATAAGTTTTGTTTTTTTTACCCGGGACTTCCCGCGGACCGGATTTTGGACGCCGGTGGGCCGGATCCGGCTGCGGGCCGTAGTTTGGGGACAGCTGATGTAAACTATCGAGTATATTAGGGCTGTGGAATGGTTATTATTATTTTTTAAATCAGATTATTAACACATCTTGGAATTTGCATTAATCATGACTAATCACAAATGTTTACTCTCTTACATGATCAAAATTTGCTTAAGAAAAAAACCCAACATTTATACACAAATTCAATTGTATTGTCAAAGTGTCATCCAGGAACGTTTTCAAATGTTTCACTGAACACATGTCATTTATTTGCATACAACTTGGTAACAGTGTTATCTAAAGTTCTGTTTAGGTTGTATTGTGGAGTGAAATTAGTCAGTGAAAAACAAAAAAATATTTGAATCTGAATTTTCCAGGACTTCACTGCTCCTCCAGCTCCTCTTCCATGAACACCAAAGCCTGTGTTTGCTCACGCTCTTTCAGCAATTCAATCATCTTGAGCAGGGGTCCCCAAACTTTTTGACTCGGGGGCCGCATTAGGTTAAAAAAAATTGGCCGGGGGCCAGGCTGTATATATATATATATATATATATATATATATATATATATATATATATATATATATATATATATTTTGTCATTTAACATCAATTAACATTGATGTTCATCAACATTTAACATTGTCACATTATCGATGGGAAAATTCATTTTTAGACAATATGATTTACCTGAGCAGCTAGGAGACACCAAGAGTAACAAGCGGTAGAAAATGGATTAGAAAGGAAAGATTAAAAAATAAAAAATAAATAAAAAATTAAAAAAAATTTAAAAAACACTTTTTTTTTTTTTACTTGGGACGTCCTGTGGGCCGGATTTTGGATGCTGGGGCGGGCCGGATCCGGCCCGCGGGCCGTAGTTTGGGGACCCCTGATCTTGAGGAAAATAGGAAAATCTCAGTAGAAGAGGATCCAAAATAGAATATTAGCAGTTTAACTTCTTTTTTCTAAGGTTAAACTTTTTCCCTTCTAACTTTGAAGTCAGAACTCTTAAAAATGATAGCTGCAAACTATTACTTGATAATTCAGTCAAATTATTGCGTGGAAATATCGTGATTGCGGATGAAAACACCTCCTAAATACACATACTCCATCCAGTCTTCTGTAGGTGACGTCAGCAGCAGGTTAATGTAGGCCCACCCACATTTTGGAGCTGAAAAAGGGGCGTTCCAAAATGTGCAGAAACTCGTTAGAAAACCAACCTCAAACCACTACTGTGTCTATTTTGGGGGGAACTCCGTCTGTATACAACATTTTTAGGTCCAGATGTATGAATTTTTTGCAAATGTCAGTATTAGACGGGTCCTTTTATGTTGCATTTGTGATATGTCTTAATGAAATTAAACAATGGATGTCCGCTAACTTCTTGCAACTCAACACTAAGAAAACGGAAATGCTGATTATCGGTCCTGCTAAACACCGACATTTATTTGATAATACCACCTTAACATTTGACAACCAAACAATTACACAAAGCGACTCAGTAAAGAATCTGGGTATTATCTTCGACCCAACTCTCTCCTTTGAGTCACACATTAAGAGTGTTACTAAAACGGCCTTCTTTCATCTCCGTAATATCGCTAAAATTCGTTCCATTTTGTCCACTAGCGACGCTGAGATCATTATTCATGCGTTCGTTACGTCTCGTCTCGATTACTGTAACGTATTATTTTCGGGTCTCCCTATGTCTAGCATTAAAAGATTACAGTTGGTACAAAATGCGGCTGCTAGACTTTTGACAAGAACAAGAAAGTTTGATCATATTACGCCTATACTGGCTCACCTGCACTGGCTTCCTGTGCACTTAAGATGCGACTTTAAGGTTTTACTACTTACGTATAAAATACTACACGGTCTAGCTCCAGCCTATCTTACCGATTGTATTGTACCATATGTCCCGGCAAGAAATCTGCGTTCAAAGAACTCCGGCTTATTAGTGATTCCCAGAGCCCAAAAAAAGTCTGCGGGCTGTAGAGCGTTTTCTATTCGGGCTCCAGCACTATGGAATGCCCTCCCGGTAACAATTAGAGATGCTACCTCAGTAGAAACATTTAAGTCCCATCTCAAAACTCATTTGTATACTCTAGCCTTTGAATAGCCCCCCTTTTTTTTAGACCAGTTGATCTGCCGTTTCTTTTCTTTTCTCCTCTGCTCCCCCCTATCCCTTGTGGAGGGGAAGACACACAGATCCGGTGGCCATGGATGGGGTGCTGGCTGTCCGGGGTCGGGACCCGGGGTGGACCGCTCGCCTGTATATTGGTTGGGAACATCTCTGCGCTGCTGACCCGTCTCCGCTCGGGATGGTTTCCTGCTGACCCCACTGTGGACTGGACTCTTACTGTTATGCTGGATCCACTATGGACTGGACTCTCACAATATTATGTTAGACCCACTCGACATCCATTGCATTCGGTCTCCCTAGAGGGGGGGGTTACCCACATATGCGGTCCTCTCCAAGGTTTCTCATAGTCATTCACATCGACGTCCCACTGGGGTGAGTTTTTCCTTGCCCTTATGTGGGCTATACCGAGGATGTCGTTGTGGCTTGTGCAGCCCTTTGAGACACTTGTGATTTAGGGCTATATAAATAAACATTGATTGATTGATTGATTGATTGATATATGTGTTGGACAAGTCCAGCGTTACAGTGCAGGTGTACAAAGTGGATGAGGCGCACAATAACACACTGAATTCTGATCATTAAAACAAAGTAAACAACTTCAAATAATGTTATTTTTCCTTGATTAGCAATCTTTCTTTATTTGTCTTCTGATCGGCTAAAAAAAAAGGTCACGTGTGGGTTATAGTGCCACCTGTTGCTTTGGATTTAGTGTTCTTGTGTGGACTACGGTGTTATTTTTACCTGCTTATGTGTTGATATACAGTATAGTATACCTGCAGTACAATGTATGTGCAACCGTACATTAATAACACAGAGGGGGGTTAGAATAGGTGAGGTTATGGGGGGTAACGCGGTCAGGCTCTATTATGCGCCACACTGAGGAGGCCTTTGTGCAGGCTGGGGCCAAACCTTAAGTGCCTCTTTATGTTGGCTCTTGTTACACACTCCAGCCCCACTGCACATACCGGTGTGTGTGTGTGTGTGTGTGTGTAACGCAGGAGCCCCTTTGAGGAAGCTAATGTCGCTAAGCAAACAGGACCGTCTCGCCTGCCAGGTGGGCATGTTAAAAGTCCCCCCCGTTCTTCACCTCCCACCCAGGCGGTCGTGATGGTCCTGTGTGTGGACACCAGATGCTGATGAATTCTATGTTACATTCCTGTCAATCTTCATTACAATTATGGATATGAGGGTGTTTTTATTCGATTACTCTGACACGCCAACTGTTTGAGAGGCCTTTCCATACACCCTCAATTCCTTAATAATGCAAATGAGGGATGGCAGAAGTGTTATGTTTTTGACCACACCCTCAGTAAACCACCATTCGGCGTGTTAGACAGACCCATACAAAAAAAAACAAAAAACGATGTATGCAGTATTAACATGTTTTATTATAATACACATCTTATTACAATGTATCTTGAGGGACAAAACTACTGAAAGGACATGTGGTTACCCTGTCGAGTAGTCTGTGTACTGTGTGTTTAAGGGCTATATAAATAAACTATGATTTATTGATTGTATAGTTTGAGTTTGAGTTTGAGTTTGAGTTTATTTCGAACATGCAAGTATACAACATGATACATCACAATCTCCAGTTTCTCTTTTCAACATGTTCGAAAAGGAGTAGGAAGAAGCAGAGCTTATTTAATCCTACCCCTTTTCTTTTACATAACAGTTGCTAAAACTTTTGCTCACTTCCTGTTCTCAATTTATTCACAATATACTCCATAAGTAATCACAATAAAATAAGGAAATAAATAATAATTGGTGAAGTAAGTTACATTTCATATGTTGAGATAAGTAAGATTGTTTTGTGAGTGAAAGAATGAAAGAATGGATGAGTTAAATACATTCAGAATGTTTATCATGGTTCTTCTTCTTTGTACTTTGTAAACACTTTAAGTTTGAAGAGTTTCTTGAAGTGGATCATATTAGTACATTGTTTGATTGCTTTGCTTAATCCATTCCATAATTTAATTCCACATACTGATATACTGAAGGTCTTAAGTGTTGTACGTGCATACAAATGTTTTAAATGACATTTCTCCCTAAGATTATATTTCTCCTCTTTTTTTGAGAAGAATTGTTGTATATTCTTGGGTAACAGGTTATAGTTTGCTTTGTGTATAATTTTAGCTGTTTGCAAATTCACTATGTCGTAGAATTTCAGAATCTTTGATTCAATAAATAAAGGATTTGTGTGTTCTCTATATCCAACATTATGTATTATTCTAACTGATCTTTTTTGTAACACCGTTAATGAATGAAGTGTACTTTTGTAATTATTTCCCCATATTTCTGCACAATAACTCAGATATGGTAACACTAGTGAGCAGTAGAGAATATGAAGTGATTTTTTGTCTAGAACATGTTTTGCTTTATTCATTATTGACGTGTTTCTTGCTACTTTATGTTGTATATTTTTTACGTGAGATTTCCAGTTCAATTTATCATCAATCATTATACCTAGAAATTTGATTTCATTTACTCTTTCAATTTCTATTCCGTCTATTTGTATTTGTGTTTGACGTTCTCTTCTACTGTTACCAAATAGCATTATTTTAGTTTTACTGAGATTCAACGATAGTCTGTTTTTGTCAAACCATCTTTTTAATTTGTTAATTTCTTCTGTTATTATTTGTAGTATCTTCTGTGTGTTCTCTCCTGAACAAAACGCTGTTGTATCATCCGCAAATAATACTAACTTTAAATCTTTTGTAACTTTACAAATGTCATTTATATATAGATTGAATAATTTAGGTCCTAGTATTGATCCCTGAGGTACACCATAGGATATATTTAGCGTTGTAGAGGTGTGTTCGCCTACCTTCACGTATTGTTTCCTGTTCATTAGATAACTTCTTATCCAGTTTAAGACTAACCCTCTGATGCCATATCGTTCTAGTTTTTTGATTAAAATATTGTGATTAATTGTGTCAAATGCTTTAGTTAGATCCATAAAAACTGCTGCCGCACATTTTTTATTATCTATAGCATTGGTAATTTCTTCTGTAATTTCAATTAAAGCGATATAGAATTTGAAAAATACTGAATGCGGGAAGAAAAATTGGGTAAATTTACAAATAGTCAATGATGATTTAAAAAAATTAAGAGAAACTTTCAAAAATCAAGTAGATTTTTCCAAAAACAGAACTCCGAGCTCCAGAGCAAAGTACCCCGGCCTCTTGAACGTGATGTCCGCTCATGAGTGCTCTCAGATGGGCCACTCAAGCTGATCTCAGCCCCCTCAAACTATGGTTCTTTTTTTTTGCTTCGTTACAATTATTTTTTGCTTTGAGCAGCTTGAGAACCTCTTGAAGATGAGCAACTGTGACTGGTAAAGTGTCGAATAGATAGGCTGAGTGGCAACACTAAATTGGCCCTAGTGTGTGAATGTGAGTGGGAATGTTGTCTATCTGTGTTGGCCCTGCGATGAGGTGGTGACTTGTCCAGAGTGTACCCCGCCGCAGCTGAGATAGGCTGCAGCACCCCCCGCAATCCCAAAAGGGACAAGCGGTAGAAAATGGATGGATGGAGAACTCCGAGCTCCAGATCAAAGTACCCCGGCCTCTTGAACGTGATGTCCGCTCATGAGTGCTCTCAGATGGGCCACTCAAGCTGACCTCAGCCCCCCCAAACTATGGTTCTTTTTTTTTTTTTTTTTTTTTGCTTAGTTACAATTGTTTTTGCTTTGAGCAGCTTCAGAACCTCTTGAAGATGAGAAACTATGACTGGTAGAGTGTCGAATAGAAGCACTTTATGATCCCAGCCGAGCCAATAGGGACATGCATTCTACCACAACTCATGATTTGATTCAATTCCAATTCTTGGGGTAGTGATTCGATTCAGAAACGATATTCAATTCAACACGGATCTCGAATCAAACTGATTCTCACAATATAATAATTGGTATGGAAATAATTATACAACCTTTTTGCAAATCACTTACATTCTTGCATGATAATAACCCTAAAATTATGCAAGACATAGTCGACATTTTTGTTCAATAATTCCAGAAAGTCTTAAAGAGTTCAGTCAAATCTTTCGACCTGCAAGTCCAAGCTGGGGCTTTGTGCTGACAAGGCAGAAGGATATGAGTTTGCTATTACTTGACCCACTTTGTCATGTATTTGGAAAAAACAACTACCATAGAATAGCGGCGCTATCTCCACAGTACTTCTGGCTGATAGCAGACATTTTTTCCACAACTTAGCCTTCTGGTCAGCAAGTCGTTATCAAAACGGGAGCAGCAGCTGCAGTCTTAGGATTCTCCGTGAGAGACTGCAAACCAGGAATTAGCCAGTACCACTGATGATGAATGAATGCATTTTCAGCTGCAGCGGCTATAATTGCTCATGGGCTCCCCACCCTGTTAACCCCCAGGTGGGTGGTGACACCGGGGCCATGGACTATGACCTTGCACTCAATATCTCATTGTTATCCGCGGATAACCAGTTTGACAACATCCACCATCATCTAATACTTATCATAGCGCTCATGGAGCATAAAAGCATCTCTTAACATGTATTCATTTACTTGAGGATGTGAATGACGTCGAGGCCATACCTACAGCTTCTACGATGCCGTGGTGCATTCGCTTACCAATATACAAAAGCATTTTAAAACCCATTCATCCAATTGAATAAAACACTGATGAATTTTCACGTCGCCCATTATTCATTTAATGACACATAGATGCCCGTTTAGGGCACAAAGGGTGGACATTGATAACATTTTATTGATACTAATGCAATCATTGATTTTGCTTATCAATCCGATACGTTATTGATTCCTGACCAAAGCAGATGGATGATTTATTTCACTTTGTTACCATTTGAATATAACTTTTTTTTGTTTCAAAGAACCTTGTTAGTCCTTTATTTATGTTATGATTGTTTAGTTTTTTCGTCACTGTGATGTGTTTTATGCAAAAATGCTGCAATTCACCAAAACATTTTCGTTACAATAAACAAGTATTGTTCTTTTTGCAGACCTTTTCTCCTTTTCTGCATGAAAGGATGAAGAAACCTCCACAACGTCGACTCCTTCAAGATATCTACAAACCACAGTCTCAGACGACATCAAAACAGGTATTTTATTTAAAATTTCAAGTTTTTTTCTACAATATTATGTGGAAAAAACACCATGGCAGTCCAGATAAAAGCACAATTTCTGGGTGTCAAGTGAATGCAAAAGCGCCACTATGAAGGCTAATCGTAAGTTTATACTGTTGTGGTCAAAAGTTGACAAACACTTGTAAAGAACATAATGTCATGGCTGTCTTGAGTTTCCAATCATTTCTACAACTCTTATTTTTTTGTGATAAAGTGTTTAGAGCTCATACTTGTTAGTCACAAAAAAACATTGATGAAGTTTGGTTCTTTTATGAATTTATTATGGGTCTACTGAAAATGTGACCAAATCTGCTGGGTCAAAAGTATACATACAGCAATGTTAATATTTGCTTACATGTCCCTTGGCAAGTTTCACTGCAATAAGGCACTTTTAATAGCCATCCACAAGCTTCTGGTTGAATTTTTGACCACTCCTCTTGACAAAATTGGTGCAGTTCAGCTAAATTTGTTGGTTTTCTGACATGGACTTGTTTCTTCAGCATTGTCCACACGTTTAAGTCAGGATTTTGGGAAGGCCATTCTAAAACTTTAATTCTAGCCTGATTTAGCCATTCCTTTACCACTTTTGACGTGTGTTTGGGGTCATTGTCCTGTTGGAACACCCAACTGCGCCCAAGACCCGACCTCCGGGCTGATGATTTTAGGTTGTCCTGAAGAATTTGGAAGAAATCCTCCTTTTTCATTGTCCCATTTACTCTCTGTAAAGCACCAGTTCCATTGGCAGCAAAACTGGCCCAGAGCATAATACCACCACCACCATGCTTGACAGTAGGAATTGTGTTCCTGGGATTAAAGGCCTCACAATTTATCCTCCAAACATATTGTTGGGTTTTGTGGCCAAACAGCTCAGTTTTTGTTTCATATGACATCACATGGACAAATATAAGACCTTCTGGAGGAAAATTATGTGGTCAGATGAAACAAAAATTGAGCTGTTTGGCCACAATACCCATCAATATGCTTGATCGGGATCACTCCTGAAATATAATCACTTGTTCCTTATCCAATTCCTGACATTTCCCTAGAGTTTCAACACAATATGCCCCTAACTTTTTGACCTATCTGTAGCGGAATTAAATAAACAGAGTAGACCCTTTTGTCACTCATCCACTGTCTTTGACTTTGTGGGTGGAGGCGGGGAAGCTCGCATAAACACCCAGAAGTACAGACTAATAACATAGGAGACAATGATCAGGGTGAGCCCTAAAATTGAATGACTTGTTCCTTAACCAATTTCAGACATTTCTGGAAAGTTTGATGAAAATCCGGCAATAACTTTTTGAGCTTTCGATAGCCAAATGAAAGAAACAGCGTGGAACATCTGGTCTATTTTTGTTATCTTTGCACTGGCATACGCACACAGAAGTTGAAGCACGTAATGTAAACATAAGATGACCTAGTACGGGGGTCAGCAACCCGCGGCTCTAGTGCCACCTTAGTGGGTCCCTGGACCTCTTTCAGAGATGTGTGAAAATGGAAAAAGATTAAGAAAACAATATATGTTTTGTTTTAATATGGTTTGTGTAAGAGAACAAACATGACACAAACATTCCTAATTGTTAAAAATCCCACTGTTTATATCATACATGCTGCACTGATGAGTGTATTTGGCAAGCACCGTTGTGTCCTACTAATTTCAGCGATCCTTGAACTCATCATAGTTTGTTTACATGTACACATTTCTCCGATGCTGCCACAGAAAGACGTAATTTATGCCACTCCTCCTTTCTCTCATTTTGTCCACCAAACGTTTTATGCTGTGCGTGCATGCACAAAGGTGAGCTTTGTTGATTTTATTAATTTGCTGGAGTGCTTATCAGGCACAGTTGGTCAATCCATAAATGCAAGCTAATGGATGCTAACATGCTATTTAGGCTAGATGAAAGTACATATTGCATCATTATGCCTCGTTTGTAGGTATAGTTGACCTCATTTAATTTCCTTTACTTATGTCCTCTGTGTATTTCATTTATATTTGCATGTCTCATGACACATGTATGTAATATTGGCTGCATTTCTCATAGTTGTTTGTGTGCCATGTTGTTGTCCAGACCACAGCAAACGTTACCCAGCTTGCACAGATAGTAATAAATCCATTAGAAGAAGACAGCCTGCCGTTGCCCTAAACTTGGACACACACATCTATAATTTCCAGAAGCTATCTCATCCTGTAAGAAGCCTCCATTTTACTAAGGATTTCCAATGTTGCAAAAATGTGTAGAATAACGATTAAAATACAACATTTCTGTCGACGAAGATTTGCGTCAGCTTTTGATAGTAGGCTAATATAGCTAATTTAGACCCTAAACCATTATAACATTTAATAATTTTTTGCGGCTCCAGACATATTTTTGTTTTATATTTTTGGTCCAATATGGTCCTTTCAACATTTTGGGTTGCCGACCCCTGACTTAGTAGAAATGATCCGGATCAGGCCCGAAACCGAGTCAATTCTATGCTGTACACTTCCTGAAAGTTTTGTGAAAATACAGATTTTTTTACTAGTATGTTGCTAACTCATTAACTAACTATCTGACTAACTAATTGACCGCTACATTTGCATTACTTCCTAGTGGAGGTAATCAGACGTAAATACATCATCAATATATGCTATCTTGCTGCTACTAAGTACTTTAAAAACAGTATATGATGAGGTTAAAGTTAAACAAACTAAATTACCTTTTTCATGGGTAAGTGTTTATCACAAATCAACTCTGACCTCCGATTACATGAGACAAAAAAATAATCGGGTTTCTTGCTGACGCTTACAATAACACCTGAAGATAATCTGAGGGCTTGAGCGCCGAATAGAAACATCTGCCGATCCGAGCTCATCCACCTTAAATTAAGGCCTTTTAAAGGTCAAAGTAGTTGTGATACACAAATAATAACCAGTTGTGTGTGTTTGTGTGTAGAAGTTCATCCCGCTTGGCAGAGGACACCATTTTTCACCTTTTGTCATCAAGCTTTTTACAATTTTATTCAGTCCAATAACATTTTAATGGACGAGAGGAGATTAATATGCAAATTCCTACAAGGTCCCCCTTGTGTTTATTGCTCCTCCTATGATGCTTTTACGAGTTTTATTTTGAAAATGAACGCAGCTTTTGCTGATCGAGTCTGAGTTTTGAGTAGATATTTTCATCATCTTTACTTCGATTTAATTCCACTCCTGTTTTTTATGCAGCATATTTTCGCAAAATAGTGGTGTCTATTGACCATTTTGGGAAAAATATGCCTCAGACGATACACCAAAACTTGGAGGAGGAGAGTTCTCACGTCATATAGGTTCCTAAAAACAGCAGAACACTC
>NC_084553.2:54925950-54933450 GCF_033978685.3 Nerophis lumbriciformis
TATTTACCTCTTTATTGTGTGTGTTGCTTTTATTAGTTTTTTGGACTGTTATTTTGTTCTTTACCAGCACAATGCATGGTTGAAATGCAGCTTTAATTTAGGTGTTTTCACCAAATAAAAATACAAATATTGCAGTCTTTCATTCACTGACTGCAAAAAGCAACTCGGGACTTTCCAAAGGCAAACTTTTTCTTCAATTTATTTTTTATCACTTTTTACCCACTCTTCTATTAAAGAAAAAAAAAATCTGGAGCTGTACACAGCTTGTAAACTTAAAAAAAAAATGTAAAAACAAAAATCACTTCATATTCTTTACTGCACACGAGTGTTACCATATCTGAGTTATTGTGCAGAAATATGGGGAAACAACTACAAACCCCGTTTCTATATGAGTTGGGAAATTGTGTTAAATGTAAATATAAACGGAATACAATGATTTGCAAATCCCTTTCAACCCATATTCAATTGAATGCACTACAAAGACAAGATATTTGATGTTCAAACTCATAGACTTTATTTTTAATTTTTGGCAAATAATAATTAACTTGGAATTTCATGGCTGCAACACGTGCCAAAGTAGTTGGGAAAGGGCATGTTCACCACTGTGTTACATCACCTTTTCTTTTAACAACACTCAATAAACGATTGGGAACTGAGAAAGCTAATTGTTGAAAGTGGAATTCTTTCTCATTCTTGTTTTAGAGCTTCAGTCGTTCAACAGTCCAGGGTCTCCGCTGTTGTATTTTACGCTTCATAATGCACCACACATTTTCGATGGGAGACAGGTCTGGACTGCAGGCGGGCCAGGAAAGTACCCGCACTCTTTTTTTACGAAGCCACGCTGTTGTAACACGTGCTGAATGTGGCTTGGAATTGTCTTGCTGAAATAAGCAGGGGCGTCCATGAAAAAGACGGCGCTTAGATGGCAGCATATGTTGTTCCAAAACCTGTATGTACCTTTCAGCATTAATGGTGCCTTCACAGATGTGTAAGTTACCCATGCCTTGGGCACTAATACACCCCCATACCATCACAGATGCTGGCTTTTGAACTTTGTGTCGATAACAGTCTGGATGGTTCGCTTCCCCTTTATATATATATATATATATATATATATATATATATATATATATATATATATATATATATATATATATATATATATATATATATGTATGTGTGGGAAAAAAAATCACAAGACTATTTCATCTCTACAGGCCTGTTTCATGAGGGGGGGTACCCTCAATCATCAGGAGATTTTAATGGGAGCATTCGCATACCATGGTTTATATAGGGCACAGAGTGGGTGGGTACAGGCTGGCCTAGGGGCGTGGTGATTGGCTCATGTGTTGCCTAGGAGGTGTTTCCGTCTACGGCGGCATGCTGTTACATTTCGCTGCGCTTGTTGAGGGATGACAGGTCTGGACGGTAAATAATAAACAGTTTCTCTTTCAAGCATAGGTTGCATCTTTTATTACCACTATTGTAAGGTGTGCTGGATGCAAGAATTTGCCATGTTATTGAATATTCAACATTATTGTCTTTGAGGTCCCAAATGTGTTTGCTGAGTTCTGTGGTATTTCGCAGGTTTTTGTTCCTGAAAGAAGCCTTGTGATTGTTCCATCTGGTTTTGAATTCTCCCTCGGTTAATCCTACATATGTGTCGGATGTGTTAATGTCCTTGCGTATTACCTTAGATTGGTAGACAACTGATGTTTGTAAGCACCCCCCGTTGAGAGGGCAATCAGGTTTCTTTCGACAGTTACATCCTTTGTTGTTTTGGAGTCGCTCTGTCTGGGGGTCGACGGCTCATTTGCAATTGTTTTGTTGTGGTTTGAGATGATTTGTCGTATATTGTTCATGCAGCTGTAGCTCAATTTAATGTTGTTCTTGTTGAATACTTTTCTTATTCTTATTCTTATCCAGCACACCTTACAATAGTGGTAATAAAAGATGCAACCTATGCTTGAAAGAGAAACTGTTTATTATTTACCGTCCAGACCTGTCATCCCTCAACAAGCGCAGCGAAATCGTAACAGCATGCCGCCATAGACGGAAACACCTCCTAGGTAACACATGAGCCAATCACCACGCCCCTAGGCCAGCCTGTACCCACCCACTCTGTGCCCTATATAAACCATGGTATGCGAATGCTCCCATTAAAATCTCCTGACGATTGAGGGTACCCCCCCTCATGAAACAGGCCTGTAGAGATGAAATAGTCTTGTGATTTTTTTTCCCACACATACATATATATATATATATATATATATATATATATATAATGACAATTGTAATGTATATATTGGGATGACCACAAGTTGTGTCTGGTGTCTCCATTAGAGGACACTTTAAGGGTTTTTCATTGCACAAATTGATCTGCACCACTCACAAAAAAAGCCTTAAGAGGACAGTATGTGTTTTTTTTCTTCTTCTTCTTTTTGGGACAGCCTATAAAATGTGCAATGGATACCTGAGTCTGTTTATCTTTGCAAGCTTCAGATATTTCAACGTCTCTTCGCCGCCGCTTTTATGAGTCGCCACAACTTGCGGAGTAGACACCAAAAGAAGAAGAAAAAGAACGGGGGAGCGCGGTAGAGTCAGCTAGTCTTTACACTCTTCTTAATTTACGACCTTTTTTTGTAAAAAGAATAATCAAAACATGAAAAGGATGTGGGAATGAAACCAATAGGGGGAGTCTGGCGTCTTTTCGTCCTTCAGCATAATGAAGGTAACTGTAACAGGAGAGAACACAGCTTTTCACAAGATAATATGGAACATTTTTACAGCTTTCATTTATTCCCTAATCCTCCCTTTGCTCTTTTATTTAATACTTTTTATCGCCCCTGCAGCTCCTGGGAACTTTATCCTGATAATAAAAAAATATACATATGTCTGTATATATGTGTGTATATATATATATATATATATATATATATACATACACATATACAATACATGTATATGTTTTATTGGGGGGGGTTAAAGTTCCCAGGAGCTGCAGGGGCAAGAAAAAGTCAAAAGTATGGATGGATGGATGATTTACAGGTTAAAATATGTCTAACATTTTTATGGAAAAATTCAGTCGCTCCTTTCATAAAAAAATCTATTTTATAAAGTGCAAAACACACCAAAGACTTAAATCCATGCATACATAGATTGAGCGTGTGTATAAGTGTATGTATGTTTTTTTGTTTTTTTTTGTGCCCTGACGGGAGCACCACCTTATCGTGGTGGGGCACTTTGCGCGTCTCCATGACCCCTAGAGCTATGTCGGCTGGAGTCTTGTAGTCCTGGCAGGGTTACCCAAGCCGAACAGGTCGAAGGGTAGAGTCCAGACTAAGAGTGATCCCGAAGACCTCAACGGTGGAGCAGGCAGAAGATGGTAGCAGTGAGAAGCACCACAATGGCTGTAAAAGCGGACAAAGGCTCAGGGAGCACACCCTGACAGAAAAGCAAGCTGGTGGCGGCAAGCTTTGAGGCGGTTTCCCAAAAACCTGGATTCCGGCAGCTTCCTGCAGTTGTAAGAAGATGCCGGTCGTCTAGGGTCTCCCTTGCCACTGGAACGATCTTCTTACAATCAAGGTAGTGGCGTTGGGAAAAGCGCACCCCTCATGCCACTCTAAAAACCATCATTGCGCAGGTATCTTCTTTACCTGAGTCTCCGACCTCAAAAGTCTGACGGCGATGGAGCGTCCAGTAACGGGGGCAGGTTTGAATGAGCTGGAAGCTTTTAGCTGGAACTCTACACGTCAGCGGCACAGGACAACGGTCGTTAGCAGCTGGGATTGAGTGGCAGCTGTTTCCGGCAGACTCCTGTGCGTCTGGGCAGCCCCTATTTAGGGACCGCACTGCTCACCCCAATTGGGGAAAGGCCTAGAAAATATGGCCTAAAGATTGCCCACTCAACACAGTACCCGGGCAGGAAACCGCACCTGTCGGGACATTCCATTACGCGGTCGAAATACAAAGATTATACCATTTAGAATTGCAGCATGGAACATAAGGACACTCCTGGATGCCAGTCCGGACAGACCACAGCGCAGAACAGCACTTGTTGCCAGCGGGCTAAAGCGCTACAATGTGGATGTGGCAGCACTCAGTGAGACCCGATTTCTCGAGGAAGGCTCACTCAATGAAGTAGGAGAGGGTTATACATTCTTTTGGAAAGGATACCCCATGGGCGGACCACACCTTCACGGAGTTGGTTTTGCAATCAAGAACAGCCTTCTGCTCAAGCTCACAGAATCACCAGTGGGTGTCAGTGAAAGGCTCATGACTCTTCGCATCCCACTTGCAAAATGCAGACATGTCACCTTGGTAAGTGCCTATGCACCAACTCTGCCATCCAATGATGAAGAGAAGGACTGCTTCTACCAGGCACTCGATGACATCCTCAGTCACATCCCGAGGAGTGACAAAATCATGCTGCTTGGTGATTTTAATGCAAGAGTCGGAAAGAACACGCAAAACTGGAATTGTGTGATCGGCGCCCACGGCATTGGAAAAATCAACCCCAATGGCATGAGACTCTTAGTCTCTGTGCGGAACACGATCTTACCATCACAAACACCATCTTCCAACAAAAGAACAAATATAAGGCATCCTGGATGCATCCCAGATCCAAACACTGGCACATGATCGACTATGCGATCGTGAGGAGGGCTGACCTCAAGGACGTGCTCATTACAAGAGCTATGCGAGGGGAAGACTGCTGGACCGACCACCGCATGATTCTGACAAAGGTCAGAATGCATGTTCGGCCCCTAACACGTCACGGTGCACCAAAGAGGAAAGCACTCAACTGTGCCAGACTCTCCAGCAGCGACACCCGTGACAACTTCCGTTGCTCCCTAGCTGAGAAGCTGGCAGACATTGAGCCGCTGATCACCTCCGAGTCTGGGATGGATGAGAAGTGGGGCTCTCTGTCCACCATCCTCTTTGACACTGCAGCCCAAGTCATTGGTTTCAAATCCAAGAAACACCAGGACTGGTTTGACCAGAATGCTGGAGAGATCTCCACCCTCCTGTACAGAATGCACAAGGCACACAGAGCCACCTTGAACAACCCACAATCCCAATTCCATAAAAAGCAATGGCAAACCCTTCGTTCTGAGGCCCAAACAACTCTCAGAAAACTGCAAGATGAGTGGTGGATCTCAAAGGCCAATGAAATCCGGTCTCACGCTGATAGAAATGATATGCACAGTTTCTATGATGCAGTGAAAACCATATACGGCCCCAGAAACTGCTCCCTGGCACCTGTTAGATCTGCTGATGGAACATCTTTGATCAAGGATCAGGCTATGATAGTGGAGCGGTGGGCTGAGCATTTTAAAACCGTGCTCAACCAGCCCACCCCAGTGGACCCAACTGTCCTTGCAGAGCTCCCTGAACATCCTAGCTTGCCAGATCTCGACCTCCCCCCAACCTTCAAAGAAATCCTGCATGCAGTCAAAACCCTGAAAAACAATAAATCCCCTGGACCTGACAGCATCCCGGCTGAACTTCTCAAGGAAGGAGGCTACCTCTGTACACGGACACTGTATCTCTACATTTCAGAGGTGTGGAGACGAGAGTGTGTCCCGCAACAGTGGAAAGATGCCAACATTGTGACCATCTACAAGAACAAAGGAGACAAATCCATCTGCTCCAATAGTAGGGGTATCTCTCTGTTGGCCATTGCTGGAAAGGTCCTTGCCAAGGTCATGCTCTGCAGACTCATCCCCGCAATATCAGAACGGGTCACCCCAGAGTCGCAGTGTGGTTTTCGGAAGGACAGGGGGACAGTTGACATGATCTTTGTGACACGTCAGCTCCAAGAGAAATGCCGGGAGCAGCAGAAGGACTTGTACATTGCCTTTGTCGACCTTTCAAAGGCATTTGACACAGTGAGCAGGGACCTACTGTGGCAAGTCCTGAAGAGATTTGGGTGTCCACCCAAGTTTTTCATCATCCTTGCACAGTTCCATTCTGGGATGATGGCCCAAGTGGTAGTGGGAAGACACAACTCAGAGCCCTTTGGTGTGAAAACTGGAGTGAGGCAGGGCTGTGTGCTGGCTCCAGTTCTCTTCAACATCTTCCTCGTCTGTGTCACAACACTGCTACGTAGGGGGATGGAGGAGCAGGCTGGAGTTACCATAGACTTCAGGCTTGATGGTAGCCTGTTTAACATCAGGAGGCTACAGGCAACTACCAAGCTGACCTCGGAGACCATCATTGAGCTGCAATACGCCGATGACTGTGCCCTGGTTTCCCATACACCAGAGGCTCTGCAAAACATCCTCTCGGCAGCTGTAACTGCATATACCAGAATGGGACTGACGATCAACACCCAGAAGACAGAGGTACTTTGTCAGTCCAGTGCTGACCTCCCACAAAACCCCACAATAACCCTCACAGCAGCAGGGCAACAGCTGCTCACAGTGCCCACCTTCAAATACCTGGGGAGCATAATGTCTGACACCTGCTCAATGGATGACGAGATCCAGAACCGCCTCAAGCAAGCATCAGCATCTTTTGGTCATCTAAGGAGAAGGGTTTTTCAGAACAGCAACCTCAAACTCCACACCAAAGTGCTGGTCTACAGAGCAGTATGCATCACTGCATTACTGTACGGATGTGAGGCATGGACTATCTACAGCCGCCATCTGAGAAGCCTGGAGACCTTCCATGTAAGATGTCTGCAGAAGATCCTTGGCATCACATGGAAGGACAGAGTGCCGCACACAGAAGTGCTGGAGAGGGCAGGGAGCTGCAGCGTGGAGTCCATCATGACCCAACATCAACTCAGGTGGTTGGGGCATGTCATCCGAATGCCCAGCCATAGACTCCCACGCAGAATCCTCTATGGTCAGTTACACCTAGGCCAACGCAGTGCTGGTGGGCAGAAGAAGCGGTTCAAAGACCAAATGAAGACCACACTGAAGAGATGCCAGATCAACCCCTCTTCACTGGAGGAACTTGCTTCCTGCCGAGACCTCTGGCGCTCCCACTCCTCACAGGGAGTGGATTATATTGAGGAACAGCGCACACAACACCGTGCAGCAAAACGCGTGAAGAGGCATGCTCGCCAAGCCACCCCTGCTCCCCCCAGCACCTCCTTCACATGCCCGGTCTGTAACCGCATCTGTAGACATCAGCAGACTCATAAATAAAAGAAGATGGTCATCATCGAATCGATGGACAACCATAAGCAAGTAATGTGTGTTTTTATATATATATATATATTGGTATGTATGTGTTTGTGTACCGGTATATGTGTATCAGTGACGTGCGGTGAGGTTGATGGCTGGTGAGGCACTGACTTCATTCATCACAGTCAGATTTACAAACATATGAACCCTTAGAGTATCTTATTCACCATTTGATTGGCAGCAGTTAACGGGTTATGTTTAAAAGCTCATACCAGCATTCTTCCCTGCTTGGCACTCAGCATCAAGGCTTGGAATTGGGGTTTAAATCACCAAAAAATATTCCCGGGCGCAGCGCCGCTACTGC
>NC_084553.2:54935950-54955950 GCF_033978685.3 Nerophis lumbriciformis
ATGCTTTAATAAAAAATGTTTAATGATCAATACATTCATGAAAAAAACCCTATAATTTAATAGACTTCAAAATGTGTTATGATTATATGAATAACAATTAAAATGTATGTGTTTATGTATTTTTATTAATTTTAGTTTTTTTGTTTCATTATTACAGTTGTTCTACTAAATGATTGTATTTTATTTTTTACCTTAGCAACTTTTGTTTTTCTTTTTATCATATCTATTCTCTGGTATAGCAATATTATATATTTTTTCTCTTATTAATGTTTTAATTACAATATTTCAATGATCGTTACATTCATGAATTTGTATTGTGATTATGTTATAAAGAATTAAAAAATATTTATTATTTGAGTTTTATTTTTTGTTTCAAATCAAATTGATTCTGCTATATAATACATGTTTTACCTTAGTAACTTTCTTTAGCATATCTATATTATGATATAGCAATAATAAATACTAATTTATATTTACTCTTATAGCTATCATTTTAAATAAAGTAGATTTAAATTTATTACCATAATTTGAATATTTAAATCTTTATATTTATACATACAGGTAAAAGCCAGTAAATTAGAATATTTTGAAATACTTGATTTATTTCAGTAATTGCATTCAAAAGGTGTAACTTGTACATTATATTTATTCATTGCACACAGACTGATGCATTCAAATGTTTATTTCATTTAATTTTGATGATTTGAAGTGGCAACAAATGAAAATCCAAAATTCCGTGTGTCACAAAATTAGAATATTACTTAAGGCTAATACAAAAAAGGGATTTTTAGAAATGTTGGCCAACTGAAAAGTATGAAAATGAAAAATATGAGCATGTACAATACTCAATACTTGGTTAGAGCTCCTTTTGCCTCAATTACTGCGTTAATGCGGCGTGGCATGGAGTCGATGAGTTTCTGGCACTGCTCAGGTGTTATGAGAGCCCAGGTTGCTCTGATAGTGGCCTTCAACTCTTCTGCGTTTTTGGGTCTGGCATTCTGCATCTTCCTTTTCACAATACCCCACAGATTTTCTATGGGGCTAAGGTCAGGGGAGTTGGCGGGCCAATTTAGAACAGAAATACCATGGTCCGTAAACCAGGCACGGGTAGATTTTGCGCTGTGTGCAGGCGCCAAGTCCTGTTGGAACTTGAAATCTCCATCTCCATAGAGCAGGTCAGCAGCAGGAAGCATGAAGTGCTCTAAAACTTGCTGGTAGACGGCTGCGTTGACCCTGGATCTCAGGAAACAGAGTGGACCGACACCAGCAGATGACATGGCACCCCAAACCATCACCCAACCATGCAAATGTTGCATTTCCTTTGGAAATCGAGGTCCCAGAGTCTGGAGAAAGACAGGAGAGGCACAGGATCCACGTTGCCTGAAGTCTAGTGTAAAGTTTCCACCATCAGTGATGGTTTGGGGTGCCATGTCATCTGCTGGTGTCGGTCCACTCTGTTTCCTGAGATCCAGGGTCAACGCAGCCGTCTACCAGCAAGTTTTAGAGCACTTCATGCTTCCTGCTGCTGACCTGCTCTATGGAGATGGAGATTTCAAGTTCCAACAGGACTTGGCGCCTGCACACAGCGCAAAATCTACCCGTGCCTGGTTACGGACCATGGTATTTCTGTTCTAAATTGGCCCGCCAACTCCCCTGACCTTAGCCCCATAGAAAATCTGTGGGGTATAGTGAAAAGGAAGATGCAGAATGCCAGACCCAAAAACGCAGAAGAGTTGAAGGCCACTATCAGAGCAACCTGGGCTCTCATAACACCTGAGCAGTGCCAGAAACTCATCGACTCCATGCCACGCCGCATTAACGCAGTAATTGAGGCAAAAGGAGCTCCAACCAAGTATTGAGTATTGTACATGCTCATATTTTTCATTTTCATACTTTTCAGTTGGCCAACATTTCTAAAAATCCCTTTTTTGTATTAGCCTTAAGTAATATTCTAATTTTGTGACACACAGAATTTTGGATTTTCATTTGTTGCCACTTCAAATCATCAAAATTAAATGAAATAAACATTTGAATGCATCAGTCTGTGTGCAATGAATAAATATAATGTACAAGTTACACCTTTTGAATGCAATTACTGAAATAAATCAAGTTTTTCAAAATATTCTAATTTACTGGCTTTTACCTGTATATACTTTTGTTCAATTTACTAGACTTTGGGCCTGATCTATTACAAGTTTGCATGTATTAAAACAGGTCCAAACTTGTTAGTGCACGCAAAACTGATCTACTACAGTAATGGGCGGAATATTGTGTCTCTTAGAGGAGCGTTTTTTTTTTTAGTTTTGTTATTTTTTTAGTTAGGAAATGTATTATTTTGATATACCTCCCATATTAAAAAAAAAAAAATGTTTTGCAATATGCTTTTTTTTGCATCTGGATCACCCCAGATCACCCCGCCTCCCTGCGTGCTAAACATTGTTTCTTTTGTTTATAGATTGGGATTTTATATTTCAGAAAAGGTGTTACAGATAATTTATGTGTGCTGCGTGTTCGACATTGCAAACCCCCACAAGTTGGACAGCGTATTACATGAATGGGGAGGGACATGAGTGTTTCCATGGGCACATAATGCAAGTCGTCTTAGAGAATCTTAAACCCTTGTTTTCTTTTTTGTTTTCATTTTGGATAAATATTATTTATGTATTTAATATTTGTTTATTTTCTATGGTATATTATGCATTTCCTATTTATTTATTCACTGTTCTGTTACAGAGAACAAGGGAATGGGATAAAATTGCTATGGAATTAAAAAGGGGTAGGATTGAATAAGCTCTGCTTCCTCCTACTCCTTTTCGGACGTGCTGCAATGAAACACCTGGAAATATGTGATGCATTACATTGTATCGTATGCATGTTCGAAATAAACTGGAACTGAACTGAACTGAACACACAAAACGCCTACTAAGAATATGCGCAATAGTACAGTTTGCACACGCTGTTTAGCACGTGCTATTTGGATTTTAGTAGACCAGGCCCCTTTTTTTCTTTACATATTTTAATTACATTTTACATGTATTTATTAGGGATGTCCGATAATGGCTTTTTTGCCGATATCCGATATTCCGATATTGTGCAACTTTTAATTACCGATACCGATATCAACCGATACCGTCGTGGAATTAACACATTATTATGCCTAATTTGAACAACCAGGTATGGTGAAGATAATGTCCTTTTTAAAAAATAATGATAAAATAAAATAAGATAAATAAATTAAAAACATTTTCTTGAATAAAAAAGAAAGTAAAACAATATAAGAACAGTTACATAGAAACTTGTAATTAATGAAAATGTGTAAAATTAACTGTTAAAGGTTAGTGCTATTAGTGGACCAGCAGCACGCACAATCATGTGTGCTTACGGACTGTATCCCTTGCAGACTTTATTGATATATAATGTAGGAACCAGAATATTAATAAAAGAAAGAAACAACCCTTTTGTGTGAATGAGTGTGAATAGGGAGGGAGGTTTTATGGGTTAATTGTAAGTGTATCTTGTGTTTTTTGTGTTGATTTAATTAAAAAAAATAAAATAAAAAATAAATAACGATTCCATCCATCCATCCATCCATCTTCTTCCGCTTATCCGAGGTCGGGTCGCGGGGGCAGCAGCCTAAGCAGGGAAGCCCAGACTTCCCTCTCCCCAGCCACTTCGTCCAGCTCCTCCCGGGGGATCCCGAGGCGTTCCCAGGCCAGCCGGGAGAGATAGTCTTCCCAACGTGTCCTGGGTCTTCCTCGTGGCCTCCTACCGGTCGGACATGCCCTAAACACCTCCTTAGGGAGGCGCTCGGGTGGCATCCTGACCAGATGCCCGAACCACCTCATCTGGCTCCTCTCGATGCGGAGGAGCAGCGGCTTTACTTTGAGCTCCCCCCGGATGACAGAGCTTCTCACCCTATCTCTAAGGGAGAGCCCCGCCACCCGGCGGAGGAAACTCATTTCGGCCGCTTGTACCCGTGATCTTGTCCTTTCGGTCATAACCCAAAGCTCATGACCATAGGTGAGGATGGGAACGTAGATCGACCGGTAAATTGAGAGCTTTGCCTTCCGGCTCAGCTCCTTCTTCACCACAACGGATCGATACAGCGTCCGCATTACTGAAGACGCCGCACCGATCCGCCTGTCGATCTCACGATCCACTCTTCCCTCACTCGTGAACAAGACTCCGAGGTACTTGAACTCCTCCACTTGGGGCAAGATCTCCTCCCCAACCCGGAGATGGCACTCCACCCTTTTCCGGTAACGATTCCCATAATAAAAAAAACAATACAGATAATTTCCGATATTACATTTTTAAGCATTTATCGGCTCGATATTATCGGACATCTCTAGTATTTATTATTCATTAATTCATTATTCTTTAATCATTTTAAAAATATCCTTTTATGGCACATTTGTTGTCATTTTTGTGTTTTAAAACGACGTCTTCACCATTACCTTCCCTATGATTGGCCGGCAGAAATCGCATGACTTTGTCAGAAGTTGTTGGCAAGCTTAATTTAGCAAGTATCGACTTTGCAATGCACCAAAGTAAGAATGTGATGGCACTTTATGTGCAAAAACGACCGCTTCATTCCATTAAATTAGAGAAAAAAAATGAGCAAAATAACTTCAACTCTGCATATATCATTTGAAGTAAAAGTTGTATTAAAGGACCTACTAGGCAGGAAGCACCTCCAAACTAGCCACTCGCAGGTGGTTCGTTTTTTAATGAGCTTGTTTGTCCGCAGCATTGATTGAGACTCTGCGCCTGCGAGACATCATCTTGTCAACTTTATCTCTTGTAAGACCGAGGTGACGCCACCCAGCCACTCGCCAGAGACACGGAGGTGACAGCGCGGGGGTTGCTCTCTAAGCGCTAAAGTCATCAGTCATCTCTGCACAGCGCCATTAATTCAGTGCGCGTGTGTGGGAGAGAGGCGACACGGCGGCCTTTATCTCCTGCAGGGTCCGGCGCGTACAGTATCGCACGTTTGTTTTCTTCCATTGTTAGCGCCGCCGATGGCACAGGATGCTCCTCTGTCTGCCCGCCTGTATTTTCATAACCGCTGTGATAGCGCGTGCCCATGAGAACATGTGCGAGGGTTTGGAAAAACATGACCTCATGCTAGAGACGGACTATTCCCAGTTGTCCGAGCAGAGAGTAGGCGGGCAAAAGGCAGAAAAAGGCCCCAGAGGGCCACGGGGGTACCTTACTGGGCCAACGTTGGTCATTTTAAACCAGCCGTTTTGGACCAAAAATACCAAAAAAATATATATCTGGAGCCGCAAAAACCTAAAAGCCTTATAAAAGTGTTATAATGAAGGCAACACATTATATACAGGTAAAAGCCAGTAAATTAGAATATTTTGAAAAACTTGATTTATTTCAGTAATTGCATTCAAAAGGTGTAACTTGTACATTATATTTATTCATTGCACACAGACTGATGCATTCAAATGTTTATTTCATTTAATTTTGATGATTTGAAGTGGCAACAAATGAACATCCAAAATTCCGTGTGTCACAAAATTAGAATATTACTTAAGGCTAATACAAAAAAGGGATTTTTAGAAATGTTGGCCAACTGAAAAGTATGAAAATGAAAAATATGAGCATGTACAATACTCAATACTTGGTTGGAGCTCCTTTTGCCTCAATTACTGCGTTAATGCGGCGTGGCATGGAGTCGATGAGTTTCTGGCACTGCTCAGGTGTTATGAGAGCCCAGGTTGCTCTGATAGTGGCCTTCAACTCTTCTGCGTTTTTGGGTCTGGCGTTCTGCATCTTCCTTTTCACAATACCCCACAGATTTTCTATGGGGCTAAGGTCAGGGGAGTTGGCGGGCCAATTTAGAACAGAAATACCATGGTCCGTAAACCAGGCACGGGTAGATTTTGCGCTGTGTGCAGGCGCCAAGTCCTGTTGGAACTTGAAATCTCCATCTCCATAGAGCAGGTCAGCAGCAGGAAGCATGAAGTGCTCTAAAACTTGCTGGTAGACGGCTGCGTTGACCCTGGATCTCAGGAAACAGAGTGGACCGACACCAGCAGATGACATGGCACCCCAAACCATCACTGATGGTGGAAACTTTACACTAGACTTCAGGCAACGTGGATCCTGTGCCTCTCCTGTCTTCCTCCAGACTCTGGGACCTCGATTTCCAAAGGAAATGCCAAATTTGCATGGTTGGGTGATGGTTTGGGGTGCCATGTCATCTGCTGGTGTCGGTCCACTCTGTTTCCTGAGATCCAGGGTCAACGCAGCCGTCTACCAGCAAGTTTTAGAGCACTTCATGCTTCCTGCTGCTGACCTGCTCTATGGAGATGGAGATTTCAAGTTCCAACAGGACTTGGCGCCTGCACACAGCGCAAAATCTACCCGTGCCTGGTTTACGGACCATGGTATTTCTGTTCTAAATTGGCCCGCCAACTCCCCTGACCTTAGCCCCATAGAAAATCTGTGGGGTATTGTGAAAAGGAAGATGCAGAATGCCAGACCCAAAAACGCAGAAGAGTTGAAGGCCACTATCAGAGCAACCTGGGCTCTCATAACACCTGAGCAGTGCCAGAAACTCATCGACTCCATGCCACGCCGCATTAACGCAGTAATTGAGGCAAAAGGAGCTCCAACCAAGTATTGAGTATTGTACATGCTCATATTTTTCATTTTCATACTTTTCAGTTGGCCAACATTTCTAAAAATCCCTTTTTTGTATTAGCCTTAAGTAATATTCTAATTTTGTGACACATGGAATTTTGGATTTTCATTTGTTGCCACTTCAAATCATCAAAATTAAATGAAATAAACATTTGAATGCATCAGTCTGTGTGCAATGAATAAATATAATGTACAAGTTACACCTTTTGAATGCAATTACTGAAATAAATCAAGTTTTTCAAAATATTCTAATTTACTGGCTTTTACCTGTAAGTGTCTATATTCGCTATATTACTATCAAAATAAGTATGTGTTGGCTGACACTACTCAATGGCCTAGTGGTTAGTGGTTAGGTTGTGAGTTCAAACCCCGGCCGAGTCATACCAAAGACTATAAAAATGGGACCCATTACCTCCCTGCTTGGCACTCAGTATCAAGGGTTGGTAATTGGGGGTTAAATCACCAAAAAATGATTCCTGGGCGCGGCCACCGCTGCTGCTCACTGCTCCCCTCACCTCCCAGGGGGTGAACAAGGAAATGCAGAGGACAAATTTCACCACACCTAGTGTGTGTGTGTGTGACAATCATTGGTACTATAACTTAACTTATCACTTAAAAGTGTTATAATGAAGGCAACACATTATATAAGTGTCTATATTAGCTATATTAGACTACTATCAAATAAGTATGTGTTGGCTGACACTACTCAGTGGCCTAGTGGTTAGTGGTTAGGTTGTGAGTTCAAACCCCGGCCGAGTCATACCAAAGACTATACAAATGGGACCCATTACCTCCTTGCTTGGCACTCAGCATCAAGGGTTGGAATTGGGGGTTAAATCACCCAAAAAATATTGGTTGAGAAAGGTTTTTCTTAAACTGTTCAACAATTTGCTCACGCATTTGTTGACAAAGTGGTGACCCTCGCCCCATCCTTGTTTGTGAATGACTGAGCATTTCATTGAATCTAACTTTTATACGCAATCATGGCACCCACCTGTTCCCAATTTGCCTGTTCACCTGTGGGATGTTCCAAATAAGCGTTTGATGAGCATTCCTCAACTTTATCAGTATTTATTGCCACCTTTCCCAACTTCTTTGTCACGCGTTGCTGGCATCAAATTCTAAAGTTAATGATTATTTGCAAAAAAAAAAAAAAAAAATGTTAATCAGTTTGAACATCAAATATGTTGTCTTTATAGCATATTCAACTGAATATGGGTTGAAAATGATTTGCAAATCATTGTATTCCGTTTATATTTACATCTAACACAATTTCCCGACTCATATAGAAACGGGGTTTGCAAATACACTTGAACTGCATTTTTGTGTCTTTTATTAAGTGGGAACTTTTGATTAGCAATTGAATATTGTCATAGCTAGAGCATAAAAACGACTTTCTAAATCCATTTTTAACATAAAAAAATACCCGTCTAGTAGAGATGCGCGGTTTGCGGACACAACCGCGGAGTCCGCGGATTATCCGCGGATCGGGCGGATGAAATTAAAAACAATAAGATTTTATCCGCTCGCGGGTCGGGTCGGGCGGATTAATTCGATATTTTTTTTATTTTTTTATTTTTTTTGCGGGGTGGCAGTTAAACCAATTCGGAAATATATATACATAGTTAAATGTTGTTACCCACATACGAAAAACGAGCAGGCACCTGCTGCATATGCCACAACAGAAGAAAAAAAAAAAAAAAGAGATGGACACTTTTACGGAGCGGAGAAGGGACGCCTCGCCGGGGTCCGGGACCGAGGCCCCTTCCCCCGAGAGGGCCCCACCGGGAGCCGTAGCTGAGGCGATCCGCGAGAAGGGCCCGACGCACGTCCAGGGTCACTACCGCGCCCACCGCACCGACACCCCGCCTCGTCCGCTTTCGCAGTGCGCTCACGAAAGGGGTGGGGCTCACCCTGGTTGATATAGAGAGCAGGACGGTGGCCATGGAATTTCATTTAAGGTTTGTGATAAACCATCAAACTCATTCGTTAAAAGGACTCTATAGTAATATAAAGCAAATTTTTCTGGACATTATCATGCAAGAAAAGTTTATTTTTGGGATCGCGATCACCGCGTAATGATTTTTAAAGGTTGCATTACATTATTAACTGTCCCATGTGATCAGCCAGTGCGATTGGAAGTCCATGCTCAATTATTGCCTCCGTAAATAAAACTTCGGCATTTATCACATCCAAAGAATCTGTTTGGGCGACGAAAAACGTTGAAAGTTTTCCACTTGTATCGCTAGCAACGGCATTAGACTTGTGTTTTTTTGTCCCAACGTGGTCTTTTACATCGCTAATTCCTCCGTGTCCGATCGAAAAATCTTGTCTGCACAAGGTGCAATTCGCGTAGTTTACACCCTTTTTTTTTTTTTTTTATTAATATTAGATATATAACAACGGGCGGATGGCGGGCGGGTGCAGTTCTGATCAAACGTTACATCGGGTGGATGGCGGATGGTTGACGACTTTCTGACGCGGTTGCGGATGAAATAAATTGCCTATCCGCGCATCTCTACCGTCTAGACACCCACATAATCACCTTTCCAAGACCGAAAAGGGGCAACAAAACAACCTTATTAACCAAAACGTATATGTTTCCATATAAGGTTGTAGCTTGATGCCAGCTTGACACTGGAACAGACAATTTATTCCACGTCCTATGGTGGAGCACGGACACATTGTATTTTGTTCCACCTTACAGGTGATGCTTTAAAATAATGGAACAAGTGTCAATGTTATGATTTTTGACATCCTCCAATTAAGTCAGGCTTTATCTCCTCCCTAACATCCCTCCGGCCATCACTCTGCTCCTATTCTTAGTAGTGATGTTGTCCACCATGTGGGCTTTCCTCCTCCTCCTCCTCCTCCTCCTCTCACTTTTATAGCCTGCCCCGTTTGTTTTATTTATCTGACAGGCGTCCCCTCGTATTGTCCCGGGTTATCAGCACTCTCCTGCAGATCGCGTTACCGTCTGTGTGAGGCTGTGACCCATCTCAGGGTTCACCTTTTTTTTTTAAAAATCTGATTCTTATCATTACCTTCCGTGATAAATAGGCGAGGCTTAGGAGGAGATTACCACACTCGTCCCGGTCGCTCCCATCCCAACCCCACCTTTTTTTCCCCCCACTGTTCAAAGTCAGCCTCCATCAGGACCGAGGGGGAACACGTCTACTCTAAAACATTTGGTGACTTTGAGAAGAGGGAAGAATAGTTGAAACTAAGCACATGAATCACGTTAAACCTGGGAAAGGATTATAGAACTATAAGTATGTGTGTGTTAGTGTTGTCTCAATACCAATATTTTGGTTCCGGTACCAGTACCGAAATGTATTTCGATACTTTTCGGTACTTTTCGATACTTTTCTAAATCAATCAATCAATCAATCTTTATTTATATAGCCCTAAATCACAAGTGTCTCAAAGGGCTGCACAAGCCACAACGACATCCTCGGTACAAAGCCCACATACGGGCAAGGAAAAACTCACCCCAGTGGGACGTCGATGTGAATGACTATGAGAAACCTTGGAGAGGACCGCATATGTGGGTAACCCCCCCCCTCTAGGGGAGACCGAAAGCAATGGATGTCGAGTGGGTCTGACATAATATTGTGAGAGTCCAGTCCATAGTGGATCCAACATAATAGTAAGAGTCCAGTCCATAGTGGGGCCAGCAGGACACCATCCCGAGCGGAGACGGGTCAGCAGCGTAGAGATGTTCCCAGCCGATGCACAGGCGAGCGGTCCACCCCGGGTCCCGACTCTGGACAGCCAGCACTTCATCCATGGCCACCGGACCTGTGCCCCCCCCCTCAAGGAAAAGGGGAGCAGAGGAGAAAAGAAAAGAAACGGCAGATCAACTGGTCTAACAGGGGGGCTATTTAAAGGCTAGAGTATACAAATGAGTTTTAAGATGGGACTTAAATGCTTCTACTGAGGTAGCATCTCTAATTGTTACCGGGAGGGCATTCCATAGTACTGGAGCCCGAATAGAAAACGCTCTATAGCCCGCAGACTTTTTTTGGGCTCTGGGAATCACTAATAAGCCGGAGTTCTTTGAACGCAGATTTCTTGCCGGGACATATGGTACAATGCAATCGACAAGATAGGACGGAGCTAGACCGTGTAGTATTTTATACGTAAGTAGTAAAACCTTAAAGTCGCATCTTAAGTGCACAGGAAGCCAGTGCAGGTGAGCCAGTATAGGCGTAATATGATCAAACTTTCTTGTTCTTGTCAAAAGTCTAGCAGCCGCATTTTGTACCAACTGTAATTTTTTAATGCTAGACATAGGGAGACCCGAAAATAATACGTTACAGTAGTCGAGACGAGACGTAACGAACGCATGAATAATGATCTCAGCGTCGCTAGTGGATAAAATAGAACGAATTTTAGCGATATTACGGAGATGAAAGAAGGTCGTTTTAGTAACACTCTTAATGTGTGACTCAAAGGAGAGAGTTGGGTCGAAGATAATACCCAGATTCTTTACTGATTCGCCTTGTGTAATTGTTTGGTTGTCAAATGTTAAGGTGGTATTATTAAATAAATGTCGGTGTTTAGCAGGACCGATAATCAGCATTTCCGTTTTCTTGGCGTTGAGTTGCAAGAAGTTAGCGGACATCCATTGTTTAATTTCATTAAGACACGCCTCCAGCTGACTACAATCCGGCGTGTTGGTCAGCTTTAGGGGCATGTAGAGTTGGGTGTCATCAGCATAGCAATGAAAGCTAACACCGTATTTGCGTATGATGTCGCCTAGCGGCAGCATGTAAATACTAAAGAGTGCAGGGCCAAGAACCGAACCCTGAGGAACTCCGCACGAGTAAATAAAGGGGACAACAAAAAATTGCATTATTGGCTTTATTTTAACAAAAAAATATTACGGTACATTAAATAAAATAGTGAACATACAAGACAACTTGTCTTTTATTAGTAAGTAAGCAAACAAAGGCTTCTAATTTAGTGTGCTGACATATGCAGTAACATATTGTGTCATTTATCATTCTATTATTTTGTCAAAATTATTAAGGACAAGTGGTAGAAAATGAATTATTAATCTACTTGTTCATTTACTGTTAATATCTGCTTACTTTCTCTTTTAACATTTTCCATCTACACTTCTGTTAAAATGCAATAATCACTTATTCTTCTGTTGTTTGGATGCTTTACATTAGTTTTGGATGATACCACAAATTTGGGTATCAATCCGATACCAAGTCGTTACAGGATCATACATTGGTCATATTCAAAGTCCTCATGTGTCCAGGGACATATTTCCTGAGTTTATAAATATAATATAGATTTTAAGATTTTCTGATGCTGAAAAATATCGATGTAATCATAGTAGTATCGACGAGATACGCTTTTGTACTTGGTATCATTACAGTGGATGTCAGGTGTCGATCCACCAATGGCGTTTGTTTACATTTTGTGTAGTGAAGCATGTTTAGCTATTCCTCGTCCTGCAAGGATGATACTTGTAAGAAACTTACTTTATTTGTCGCCATTGGAGGCGAGAATTAGTGATTTAGAAGAAGCTAAAACACTGCAAATGGACTTTAGCCGCTAGCTAGCTAGCCATGTCTTAAAGCACCTCTTCCCGAGGGCGTTTCAGTGTTATAACTTCACCTTTATCCTTAGTTTTTCAGCCAAAATGCGTCCGTTCTCCCTTTTCTGTCTACACACTGTGTCTCCTTGTAAGTACTCTGTGATTGTGCGCTGCCGAACATGCTCGTCTGCTCGTAAACCAGCAATGACACAACGTGACGTTCACGGGTGGGCGGGGGACCGGTACTTTTTAGAGGCAGTATAGTACCGAAAATGATTCATTAGTATCGTTGTACTATACCAGGGGTCGGCAACCCGCGCCTCTTTAGCGCCACCCTAGTAGCTCTCTGGAGCTTTTTCAAAAATGTATGAAAAATGAAAAAAGTTGAGGGGAAAAAAATATTTTTTGTTTTAATATGGTTTCTGTAGGAGGACAAACATAACACAAACCTCCCTAATTGTTATAAAGCGCACTGTTTATATTAAACATGCTTCACTGATTCGAGTATTTGGCGAGCGCCGTTTTGTCCTACTAATTTTGGCAGTCCATGAACTCACCTTAGTTTGTTTACATGTATATCTTTCTGCGACTTTCTAGGACGTGTTTTATGCCACTTCTTTTTCCGTCTCATGTTGTCCACCAAACTTTTAACGTTGTGCATGAATCCACAGAGGTGAGTTTTGTTGATGTTATTGACTTGTGTGGAGTGCTAATTAGACATATTTGGTCACTGCATGACTGCGAGCTAATCGATGCTAACATGCTATTTAGGCTCGCTATATGTACATATTGCATCATTATGCCTCATTTGTAGCTATATTTGAGCTCATTTAGTTTCCTTTAAGTCATATTAATTCAATTTATATCTCATGACACACTATCTGTATGTAATATGGCTTTTAATTTTTTGCGGCTCCAGACAGATTTGTTTTTGTATTTTTGGTCCAATATGGCTCTTTCAACATTTTGGGTTGCCGACCCCTGGTAATACTGGTATACCATACAACCCTAGGTCCTGTTGGCTTCATCTGGCCAGGATCTTCAGCTCTCACTGGATCGGTTCGCAGCTGAGTGTGAAGCGACTGGGATGAGAATCAGCACCTCCAAGTCCGAGTCCATGGTTCTCGCCCGGAAATGGGTGGAGTGCCATCTCCGGGTTGGGGAGGAGATCTTGCCCCAAGTGGAGGAGTTCAAGTACCTCGGAGTCTTGTTCACGAGTGAGGGAAGAGTGGATCGTGAGATCGACAGGCGGATCGGTGCGGCGTCTTCAGTAATGCGGACGCTGTATCGATCCGTTGTGGTGAAGAAGGAGCTGAGCCGGAAGGCAAAGCTCTCAATTTACCGGTCGATCTACGTTCCCATCCTCACCTATGGTCATGAGCTTTGGGTTATGACCGAAAGGACAAGATCACGGGTACAAGCGGCCGAAATGAGTTTCCTCCGCCGGGTGGCGGGGCTCTCCCTTTAGAGATAGGGTGAGAAACTCTGTCATCCGGGGGGAGCTCAAAGTAAAGCCGCTGCTCCTCCACATCGAGAGGAGCCAGATGAGGTGGTTCGGGCATCTGGTCAGGATGCCACCCGAGCGCCTCCCAAAGGAGGTGTTTAGGGCATGTCCGACCGGTAGGAGGCCACGAGGAAGACCCAGGACACGTTGGGAAGACTATGTCTCCCGGCTGGCCTGGGAACGCCTCGGGATCCCCCGGGAGGAGCTGGACGAAGTGGCTGGGGAGAGGGAAGTCTGGGCTTCCCTGCTTGGGCTGCTGCCCCCGCGACCCAACCTCGGATGAGCGGAAGAAGATGGATGGATGGATGGCATACAACCCTAGTGTGTGTGTTACTTTAGTTTTTAATTTGTTCATATTATTATGTTTTAACATCCTTTTATACTTTATTTACCTACATTACAAAATACACTAGTCCTTTACAGTTTATGCCTTATTGTAACTTTAATACATTTGTCAAAATAATTAAATATATTGTGGTACTGGTAATTAAATATCCTTTTATTTTGTTTGTATACATTTATATATTTCATTGCATTTTATTTTTATTATATTGTATTTATATTTATCACCTTGCTGGTCTTGCCCGGTCTACCGTTTTTTTTTTTTCTGTGTTCAAAGTCAGCCTCCGTCAGGACCAGAGGGAATATTCAAGTCTGCTTTTCTAAAAGATTTGGTGACTTTAGGTAGAGGAAAAAAGGTGGCGTTCCCATGTGAATGCTGTCTTATCTCATGTGGGCGTCCTTAAAACCCTCTTCCCACTCCGTCTTGCTCCTCCGAGAGTTAGTCAGCACATTGTCACGCTGACAACTGAGCTTTCCCCCATCGATTTTTCACACGCTTCTTATCTGCCGCAATAGTTTCAGAACATTTTTTTTTGGTGTCGTCGCAGACCCGATATTCCCACTCCCCCAGTGCTCATCAAAGGAAAAGCCAATCTGAAGTTGTTGAATTGTAAAGAGGAAGTGGAAAACTTTCTCAAGTTACACTGAAGTGCGTCATGTTCAAGAAAGCGGTCAGAAAACGAGTAGAAAGAAGCAGAATGCATGTATTCCTCCGTCTTGTCCATCTCCCAGCTCGTTTCATCGGCAATTACTACCAAATTCACATACTGTATAGATGCCATTTATGTGGGGAAAAAAATGTTTTGGTCCCAGTGTTGACCCCTGGGGTACACCACAACTACAAAACCCAAAACCAGTGAAGATGGCACGTTGTGTAAATGATAAAAAAAAAAACAGAATACAATGATTTTCAAATCCTTTTCACCTTATATTCAATTGAATAGACTGCAAAAGACAAGATACTTAATGTTCGAACTGATAAACTGTGTTATTTTTGGCAAATATTAGCTCATTTGGAATTTGATGCCTGCGACATGTTTCAAAAAAGCTCGCACAAGTGGCAAAAAAGACTGAGAAAGTTTGAGGAATGCTCATCAAACACTTATTTGGAACATCCCACAGGTGAACAGGCTAATTGGGAACAGGTGGGTGCCATGATTGGGTATGAAAGCAGCTTCCATGAAATGCTCAGTCCAAAAAAATAAAGCGAATGTCGTGACGCATTTTTTGAATTGTTGTGCTAAAATTAGCAAAATACGTGAAAATTAAATGTTATTATACAAACCCCGTTTCCATATGAGTTGGGAAATCATATTAGATGTAAATATAAACGGAATACAATGATTTGCAAATCATTTTCAACCCATATTCAGTTGAATATGCTACAAAGACAACATATTTGATAATCAAATAATCATTAACTTTAGAATTTGATGCCATGCCAGCAACACGTGACAAAGAAGTTGGGAAAGGTGGCGATAAATACTGATAAAGTTGAGGAATGCTCATCAAAGACTTATTTGGAACATCCCACAGGTGAACAGGCAAATTGGGAACAGGTGGGTGCCATGATTGGGTATAAAAGTAGATTCCATTAAATGCTCAGTCATTCACAAACAAGGATGGGACGATAGTCACCACTTTGTCAACAAATGCGTAAGCAAATTGTTGAACAGTTTAAGAAAAACCTTTCTCAACCAGCTATTGCAAGGAATTTAGGGATTTCACCATCTACGGTCCGTAATATCATCAAAGGGTTCAGAGAATCTGGAGAAATCACTGCACGTAAGCAGCTAAGCCCGTGACCTTCGATCCCTCAGGCTGTACTGCATCAACAAGCGACATCAGTGTGTAAAGGATATCACCACATGGGCTCAGGAACACTTCAGAAACCCACTGTCAGTAACTACAGTTGGTCGCTACATCTGTTAAAACTCTACTATGCAAGGCGAAAACCGTTTATCAACAACACCCAGAAACGCCGTCGGCTTCGCTGGGCCTGAGCTCATTTAAGATGGACTGATACAAAGTGGAAAAGTGTTCTGTGATCTGACGAGTCCACATTTCAAATTGTTTTTGGAAACTGTGGACGTCGTGTCCTCCGGACCAAAGAGGAAAAGAACCATCCGGATTGTTATAGGCGCAAAGTTGAAAAGCCAGCATCTGTCATGGTATGGGGGTGTATTAGTGCCCAAGACATGGGTAACTTACACATCTGTGAAGGCGCCATTAATGCTGAAAGGTACATACAGGTTTTGGAGCAACAAATGTTGCCATCCAAGCAACGTTACCATGGACGCCCCTGCTTATTTCAGCAAGACAATGCCAAGCCACCTGTTACATCAACGTGGCTTCATAGTAAAAGAGTGTGGGTACTAGACTGGCCTGCCTGTAGTCCAGACCTGTCTCTCATTGAAAATGTGTGGCGCATTATGAAGCCTGAAATACCACAACGGAGACCCCCGGACTGTTGAACAACTTAAGCTGTACATCAAGCAAGAATGGGAAAGAATTCCACCTGAGAAGCTTAAAAAATGTGTCTCCTTGTCACATCTTGATCTTGGGAGTTTGCTTTTCCGGGATACAACGGAAAGTTGGCACGGGCGAGACGGGAACCAAGGTACATGATTTATTTATTAAAAAAAGATCAAACAAAAAGCGCGCACAGTGGCGGAGAATAAACTATGAACAATTAAACAAAAACATTAACTGTGGCTTGATAAACAAAAACTTACTTGGCATGGAACCGGCATGAAAAAAGAGCAGCAAGGATCATAAGTGTGCAGAAGCATATATGGGGTGTGAGGTCGTCAGAAAGACAAACTGAAAAACACTGAACGCAGGTGCGTGACTCAAAACGTGAAACAGGTGCGTGACGTGCCAGGTGAAAACTAATGGTTGCTATGGTGACCAGACAAGGGAGTGAAAAGACAGAAACTAAACAAAACATGACTTAAAACAAAACATGATAATACAGACATGTCAGAGCCCCTCCCTTAAGGACAGATACCAGATGTCCAAGAAAAAAAACTTAACAAAAGTCATGGGAGGGCGGGAGGGGGACATGGCGGTGGGTCGCCAGCCCAAGTGGCCCCGAATCCACCGAGGCAAAGTCAAGTGGCGGCGGCGAGTGGAACGCCGCTGCAGCAGGCGAGGCGGGCGCCCAGGGATTGGCCACATTCGTGGCCGACTGGGAGGTGGGCGCACTTGGCGTGGCGGGCGACCAGGTAGCGGCCATATCCGTAGCCGACGAGGAGGCAGGCGCGTCGTCAACTTGGCAGGCGTGGCAGCTCGGCGTGGCAAGTCAGGCGGCAAAGCTCGGCGTGACGCGTCCAGCGGCGATGCTCGGCGTGACGCGTCCAGCGGCGAAGCTCGGCGTGGGTCTTGGTCTTGGTGTGGGTCTTGGCATGGCGGGTCTTGGTCTTGGTGTGGGTCTTGGTCTTGGTGTGGGTCTTGGTCTTGGTGTGGGTCTTGGTCTTGGTCTTGGTGTAGGTCTTGGTCTTGGCATGGCGGGTCTTGGTCTTGGCATGGCGGGTCTTGGTCTTGGTCTTGGCATGGCGGGTCTTGGTCTTGGTCTTGGCATGGCGGGTCTTGGACTTGGTCTTGGCATGGCGTGTTTTGGTCTTGGCATGGCGTGTCTTGGTCTTGGTGTGGGTCTTGGTCTTGGTGTGGGTCTTGGTCTTGGTGTGGGTCTTGGTCTTGGTGTGGGTCTTGGTCTTGGCATGGCGGGTCTTGGTCTTGGCATGGCGGGTCTTGGTCTTGGCATGGCGTGTCTTGGTCTTGGCATGGCGTGTCTTGGTCTTGGCATGGCGTGTCTTGGTCTTGGCATGGCGTGTCTTGGTCTTGGCATGGCGTGTCTTGGTCTTGGCATGGCGTGTCTTGGTCTTGGCATGGCGGGTCTTGGTCTTGGCATGGCGGGTCTTGGTCTTGGCATGGCGGGTCTTGGTCTTGGCATGGCGGGTCTTGGCGTCGTTGAGCTGGTACCGGAGCTTGGCGTCGTGGAGCTGGTACCGGAGCTTGGCGTCGTGGAGCTGGTACCGGAGCTTGGCGTCGTGGAGCTGGTACCGGAGCTTGGCGTCGTGGAGCTGGTATCGGAGCTTGGCGTCGTGGAGCTGGTACCGGAGCTTGGCGTCGTGGAGCTGGTACCGGAGCTTGGCGTCGTGGAGCTGGTATCGGAGCTTGGCGTCGTGGAGCTGGTACCGGAGCTTGGCGTCGTGGAGCTGGTACCGGAGCTTGGCGTCGTGGAGCTGGTACCGGAGCTTGGTGTCGTGGAGCTGGTACCGGAGCTTGGCGAGGAACTTGGCGTGGTGGAGCTGGTGCTAGCCTTGGTGCGGCGACAGGTGCTAGCCTTGGTGCAGGTGGAGGTGGCCTAGCTGGGGGTTGCGGCTTGGCAGGTCGGAAGACTGGTGAGGGCGGTCGTGCTGGAGGCTGTGGCTTGGCATGGTGATGCCGAGCCACCCCACCAACACAGCTCCCGATCCCAGCCCCCCCCTCAAGGGGCGGATACCAGACGCGCTCCCTGCGGTCTGGAACTCTCTGTAGGGGTGGGCGGAGGAGGGCAGAAACTTCCCCATTAAATTGTCCAAATTGTCTTTCTTGGGCCTGGGATTGAGTGGGTGAAAAAAAATTGTTTTGTGTCTTGGGTGTGGCTTGAGTCCTGGGGAGCGGGGAATCAAAAGAAAAAGAATTCAGAAAAAAAAAATCATGGCTTTTGACGTCATCCAGGCGAAGCCGGGCTGGCTGCTGCTTGCTTCCGCCCGGAGAGGGAGGGGCTTGTGGGAGCGGCGTGTCCTGCTGGCTCGCGGAAGTTCTACCTGACGTCCTTCGTCTGGAGCGGCGCTTCCGCGGCTGAGGTGACGCTGTGTCGTCCTGGGACCAAATGAAGTTTCTGTACTCCACGGGAGGAGTAGCGCAGAGTTTCATCCTCCATCGCGCACAGGACCGCCCAAGAAGCCTCGTCCAAAATGTCCAACTCGGCCAACTTAGGTGCGGAAAAGCGGGTCTGCTGACGACCTACTGTCACATCTTGATCTTGGGAGTTTGCTTTTCCGGGATGCAACGGAAAGTTGGCACGGGCGAGACGGGAACCAAGGTACATGATTTATTTATTAAAAAAAGATCAAACAAAAAGCGCGCACAGTGGCGGAGAATAAACTATGAACAATTAAACAAAAACATTAACTGTGGCTTGATAAACAAAAACTTACTTGGCATGGAACCGGCATGAAAAAAGAGCAGCAAGGATCATAAGTGTGCAGAAGCATATATGGGGTGTGAGGTCGTCAGAAAGACAAACTGAAAAACACTGAACTTAAATACTATGGACATGATTAGTGAAAGCAGGTGCGTGACTCAAAACGTGAAACAGGTGCGTGACGTGACAGGTGAAAACTAATGGTTGCTATGGTGACCAGACAAGGGAGTGAAAAGACAGAAACTAAACAAAACATGACTTAAAACAAAACATGATAATACAGACATGACACTCCTCAGTTCCCAAAAGTTTACTGAGTGTTGTTAAAAGGCAAGGCCATGTAACACAGTGGTGAACATGCCCTTTCCCAACTACTTTGGCACGTGTTGCAGCCATGAAATTCTAAGTTAATTATTATTTGCAAAAAAAAAAAAAAAGTTTATGAGTTTGAACATCAAATATCTTGTCTTTGTAGTGCATTCAATTGAATATGGGTTGAAAAGGATTTGCAAATCATTGTAATCCGTTTATATTTACATCTAACACAATTTCCCAACTCATATGGATACGGGGTTTGTACATGTGCTGTTACTGCATTACATATATACTTATGTAAACCTTAATGGAGGTGTTTGGTGTTTTTTTTTTTAAAGATTTATAGACTAGAACAACTCACATAGGCTCCATTGCAAGCATACTTATGTTCACATTCATTTACAATGTAGAATGCATAAAACAAGGAAAAA
>NC_084553.2:54960950-55005950 GCF_033978685.3 Nerophis lumbriciformis
CGAAAACGAAATTGAAGAAGAAACTGAAGCTATTGAGCCGTATCGGTTTGAACCGTATGCAAGCGAAACCGACGAAAACGACACGACAGCCAGCGACACGGGAGAAAGCGAGGACGAATTCGGCGATCGCTTTCTAACCAACGATTGGTATGTGTTTGTTTGGCATTAAATGAAACTAACAACTATGAACTAGGTTTACAGCATATGAAATACATTTGGCAACAACATGCACTTTGAGAGTGCAGACAGCCCAATTTTCATCAATTAATATATTCTGTAGACATACCCTCATCCGCGCTCTTTTCCTGAAAGCTGATCCGTCCAGTCCAGTTGGAAATGCATCTGCTTTGAGTATCGCAGGATATCCACACATTCTTGCCATCTCTGTCGTAGCATAGCTTTCGTCGGTAAAGTGTGCGGAACAAACGTCCAATTTCTTGCCACTTTCGCATCTTTGGGCCACTGGTGCAACTTGAATCCGTCCCTGTTCGTGTTGTTACACCCTCCGACAACACACCGACGAGGCATGATGTCTCCAAGGTACGGAAAACAGTCGAAAAAACGGAAAATAACAGAGCTGATTTGACTCGGTGTTTGAGAAAATGGCGGATTGCTTCCCGATGTGACATGACGTCATCGCTCCGAGAGCGAATAATTGAAAGGCGTTTAATTCGCCAAAATTCACCCATTTAGAGTTCGGAAATCGGTTTAAAAAATATATGGTCTTTTTTCTGCAACATCAGGTATATATTGACGCTTACATAGGTCTGGTGATAATGTTCCCCTTTAATAAGTATGTCTAGAGTTAAACGACGCCCCAGCCTCTGTGCCGTCTTCTTCTTCCTCCTGTATCGTAACACCTTGGCTGATGTCTCCACTGCTTGTACGGTGCATTCAGAAAGTAATCACGTTTCACTTTTTCCACATTTTGTTACGCCTTATTCCTAAATGAAATACATATATTTGTTGTCCTCAAAATTCTACATAATGACAATGTAACATGTTTTTTTTTTCATTTTTTAGCAAATGTATTAAAAAAAAAAGTCACAAGTGCTCAATTACAGCCTCAAGTCTTTTTGAATATGATGCCACAAGCTTCGCACACATATCTTTGGGCAGTTTTGCCCATTCCTCTTTGCGGCACCTCTTAATAAGCTCCATCAGGTTAGATGGGAAGCATTGGTTTTCATCCAGGATGTCTCTGTACATTGCTGCACTCGTCTTTCCCTCTATCCTGACTAGTCTCCCAGTTCCTGTCACTCAAAACCATCCCCACAGCATGGTCGATCAATCAATCAATCAACCAATCAATGTTTATTTATATAGCCCTAAATCACAAGTGTCTCAAAGGGCTGCACAAGCCACAACGACATCCTCGGTACAAAGCCCACATAAGGGCAAGGAAAAACTCACCCCAGTGGGACGTCGAGAGGATGCCACCATGCTACACCCTACGGTGCCTGGTTTCCTCCAAACATGATGCCTGGCATTCATGCCAAAGAGTTCAAGCTTTGTTTCATCAGACTACAGTTTGTTATGGTCTGAGAGTCTTTCAGGTGCATTTTGGCAAACTCTTTTACTAAGAAATGGCTGACTGGTGGATTGCTGCAGATATGGTTGTTCTTCTGGAAGGTTCTCCTTTCTCCACAAAAAACGGAAAATAACAGAGCTGATTTGACTCGGTGTTTGAGAAAATGGCGGATTGCTTCCCGATGTGACGTCACGTTGTGACGTCATCGCTCCAAGAGCGAATAATAGAAAGGCGTTTAATTCGCCAAAATTCACCCATTTAGAGTTCGGAAATCGGTTAAAAAAATATATGGTCTTTTTTCTGCAACATCAAGGTATATATTGACGCTTACATAGGTCTGGTGATAATGTTCCCCTTTAATTGTATCCCAACAGATCTCAGTGTAAATCTATGGGCATGAACTGACAACGTCTGCTCGGATAAAACAAACCGAACAGTCCAGTTGCGATCGATTTGAATGCCCTGAGAATTCAATGACTTGAATGAACGAGATCATCCATAGACATATGAAATGTCGTCTTGCTCATCACTCAAAAACATCAGCGATGAAACGTCAGGCTGAAAATTGTCAGCCGAACTGTGATCCGTTCTCTTCGCCTTCTTTTCGTTAAGCCCGATTATGAGGCGAAAAGACATATTTGATCGGCGTTCGGAAAGCCGGCAGAAGGCCTTCTCCATCATGTTTGGCCAGCCGGTTAACAGGAGGCGACTTGTGCATTAATGATGATGGATTCCACACCCAAGGCCTTTGGAGAACAATCACTCCCACAATGCCACGCGAGGGCCTGACCTTCTGACCCTCCATCTCAGTGCCGCACAGCAAAAGGGAAATCTATAAGCAGATTTGAGAGACAGAAGTGACCAGTGGCTGCTGGACAAACACGCTCATACTGCACAATAATCCCACTGGAACGCTCTCAAGCAGCCTCACCGTGTGAAATAAAGGTGGGTGTGTGCTTTGTTAAAAGCAAACAAAGCATGCTGCAGTGTGTATGAATGTGTGTGTACTTCATGTTTACATGTATATAAAATTGAGACCGCATATACAGGACTGTCTCAGAAAATTAGAATATTGTGATAAAGTTCTTTATTTTCTGTAATGCAATTAAAAAACCAAAAATGTCATACATTCTGGATTCATTACACATCAACTCAAATATTGCAAGCCTTTTATTATTTTTATATTGCTGATTATGGTGTTACGATCCACTGCACGGATCATAGTTTGTTTATGTTTCTCGTCACATATGTTTTCAGCACATTTGATTTTGTTTGTGTTCAGTTGCCATGTCAGCTGATTACTTTCACCTGCCTCTGGTTAGTGTTCGGGACGCGCACCTGTTGCCCGGGCACTAATCAGAGGGCTATTTAGTCTTTGCTCTGGCCTCACTCTGTCTGGCTTCGTAGTTTGTTCTCATACAACTGTTAACGACTACTTAGATCTCATGCTATGCTATTTTTTCCTGCTAGCTCCCACGCTAGTCCTTTTGTTTTGCCTTTTGTGCTACGTGCATGTCTTTTGTTTATTCTTCATATGATTTATATTTAAAATAAATCATTTTTCCTACCTGCAAGCTGTGTCCGAAGCCGTCTGCATCCTTGGGAGAACCACACCCGCATCACTATGCGACCCAGTCGTTTCAGTGATGCGGGTGTGGTTCTCCCAAGGATGCAGACGGCTTCGGACACAGCTTGCAGGTAGGAAAAATGATTTATTTTAAACTACGAAGCCAGACAGAGTGAGGCCAGAGCAAAGACTAAATAGCCCTCTGATTAGTGCCCGGGCAACAGGAGGCAATCAGCCTGTGGCATTGCTAAGGTGTTATGGATGCCCAGGATGCTTCAATAGCGACTTTTAGCTCATTTGCATTATTGGGTCTGGTGTCTTTCAGCTTCTTCTTCACAATACCCCACAAATTCTCTATGGAGTTCAGGTCAGGGGAGTTGGCAGGCCAATCGAGGACAGTACGTACTACCATGGTCAGTACACCAGTTACTGGTGGTTTTGGCACTGTGGGCAGGTGCCAGATCATGCTAGAAAATGAAATCATCATCTCCATAGAGCTTTTCAACAGTAGTGCTCTAAAATCTCTTGGTACACAGCTGCATTGACTCTGGACTTGATGAAACACAGTGGACCAACACCAGCAGCTGACATGGCTCCGCAAACCATTGCTGACTGTGGGAACTTCACACTGGATTTCAAGCAACTTGGATTTTGCTCCTCTCCAGCCTTCCTCCAGACTCTAGCGCCTTGACTTCCAAATGAAATACAAAACTTGCTTTCGTCTGAAAACAGGACTCTGGACCACTCTACAAGTGTCCAGTGCTTCTTTTCCATAGCCCAAGTCAGACGCTTCTAAAGATTTTAGAGCACTACATGCTTCCATCTGTTGAAAAACTCTATGGAGATGATGATTTCATTTTCCAGCATGATCTGGCACCTGCCCACAGTGCCAAAACCACCAGTAACTGGTGTACTGACCATAGCATTACTGTCCTCGATTGGCCTGCCAACTCCCCTGACCTGAACCCCATAGAGAATTTGTGGGGTATTGTGAAGAAGAAGCTGAAAGACACCAGACCCAATAATGCAAATGAGCTAAAGGTCGCTATTGAAGCATCCTGGGCAACCATAACACCTTAGCAATGCCACAGGCTGATTGCCTCCATGCCACGCTGCATTGATGCAGTAATCCGTGCAAAAGGATTCCCAACCAAGTACTGAGTGCATTAGTTGACATTTTCAAATGTTTGATTTTGTTTAGCTGTTATAAATCTTTTTTTTTAACTTGGTCTGAGGAAATATTCTAATTTTTTGAGATAGGATTTTTGAGTTTTCTTAAGCTGTATGCCATAATCAGCAATATTAAAATAATAAAAGGCTTGCAATATTTGAGTTGATGTGTAATGAATCCAGAATGTATGACATTTTTGTTTTTTTAAATTGCATTACAGAAAATAAAGAACTTTATCACGATATTCTAATTTTCTGAGACAGTCCCGTAGATACATGTTTTATGTGAAGAAGCGCATGTAAAATGCCAATTAAAGAATGGCAGGGCGCTGCATATGAAGTCTTTCCACAGACGTATTCCAAGCCCCTTCCTGCTATGTCACTGTCCCTTGTTGTGCACAACGTTGGTGCTGGTTTCGCAAGGCAGCAGTACTGTGTTCAATCCCTAGTCAGACCAGCGTCAAATAGGTTTGCAAAATCATATTCTTGTTACGATACAGCGGGGGAAGAAGACGGCACAGAATGCAGGATGTTGTTTAGCTCTTTTTATTATAAACAAGGGCAATGAGGCATGTAACTAATCCAAATATGTGTGGTGTGCGACTATGTGTAGTGATTAACTGAGTGTTTCCAGGAGTGTTGAGGACAAGGCAAGCTCGGAGATTCAGAGACAGACAGGAGGTCAGGGGCAAGAGCGAGGCGTCAAAGTCCGTGTCCAGGCGGGAGGTTTGAGATCCAAAGAGGCAGCCAGGGGAACCAGAGGGAATACGGGGAGACGAGACACACAGCTCGTGACAAGGAAACAGAGTTAATGCTGTGTACGGAACAGGAACTACGTTGTGGCTCGGAACGCAGGTTTGTTCTGGCTTAAGAAGCCCAGGGAGCTCATCAGCGACAGGTGTGTGGATTGCAGATTGATTGCAGCCGCCGACTGCAGCCGGAGTGGCGCGCGCAGGTGCGCTCTTGGAGGTGTGCTCTTGTAGGTGTGCTCAGCGCAGCGCACAGATGAATGCGCATTGGGATGTGCCCGGGCCGTAATTATGTTGAATTTGTTAAAAATGTATTTACAATTAATTTGTTGTATTATAAAATATGCTTCAACTTATATTTTAATTTGATTAAAAAAATTATTTAAAAAATGTTTTACATTAGGGCTGCATCTAACAAAAAATGTAATAGTCGTTTAGTCCGCTATTATTTTTTCGAATTGTCAACAATCATCGCTTATGAATTGCTGTACGTGTTTGGGTTTGATGTTGAGTCTGCGACTTATTTTTAAAACGTACTATAGTAAATTACATTTTAACAAAATAAACATAAATTATAGATGAATGAATGTTGTTGTTTTTTATTACACAAAGCATATAATCACAGTGAAAAAAAGAATCTACGGACTTAAAGTGCAAGACGTTCTGTAAACATGACATTCAGTGTAAAAGTTGCATCCAGTTATATTAGTGTTATTTAGCTGCAATTATTTAAAAGTGTAAACTTGAACAGTCCTGGCCGACTATCAGTGAAAATGTTATTTAGTGACTTAATCGATTAAGTCGACTAATCGTTGCAGCCTTATTTCACATAAACGACAAAGTGTGACAACAGTTTGTAATTTGGGGGCTTCAAACTGAATTCTGCTAAGGGCCCTAATTTAGCCAGGGACGCCCCTGTTTATTACTCAGATGGCTCTTTTCATGAAATGTTTTAAGAGTGATTTTAAAGGGGAACCACACTTTTTGGGGGAATGTTGTCTATCATTCACAATCCTTATGTAAGATAAAAACATTTTTTTTTTTTTTTTTTTTTTTTTTTAATGCATTCTAACCTGTAAATAAATGCTAGCAAAAGTCAGCTAGCAAATATTCCGAAAGCAACAAATTCTGCTTCCAGCAAGGTTTGATATACACGCTGTAAGTATGTATGTAATGTAGTAATAACATACAATATTTACGTATGTTGCTCATTTTAAGCATACGGCGTTGCATTAGATTCACAGATGCATCACAACATTCTCTTTTCCCTTCAAAAACAACAACAACACTACTACTCACTGCAGACTTCGAGAGAACCAACACAGACTTTTTTTGGGACAAATAATGATCCTAAAAATATATTTTTTTCAGCCTAAATATAAGGAGGATGATTAACAAGTTATAGAAGCTGTGTGCTAAACGGATACACTAGCATCAAGTAGCAGTATTGCTAAGTGCTAAACAGAAAAAACAAACTACGTACATAATAAAACAATCACTTACTGTACAATGTCTATTCTCACTGGGATGCAGACTGATGGGATGTTCATATATTCTTGTTTTGATTAGGAACTCCTGCAAATGTAGACAAACTTTATTGATCCACAAGGGAAATTGTTAAAAAACGGGGAAAAAAACAACGTCTTTTTGTGTCTTTCTTGCCATCTACGGGTCTTGAGTTTGAATCTCAGAGTTTACCATATCAGTATTTGGCCACATCCTTCTACTATCCAGGTGAGATGCATGATTTATAATCAATAAATAACTTTCACCAATTTAGAGGCAATGCAGCGGCTCAGTATGTCAATATAGCAGAGGTGGGACCAAGTCATTGTTTTGCAAGTCACAAGTAAGTCTCAAGTCTTTGCCCTCAAGTCCGAGTCAAGTCCCGAGTCAAGACAGGCAAGCCCCGAGTCAAGTCCAAAGTCAAGACTGGAAAGTCTCAAGTCAAGTCCTAAGTCCTGCATTTTGAGTTTCGAGTCCTTTCAAGTCCTTTTAACCACAGACTAATATATTAACACAGATTGTGTATGCTTTTCAAACGCTGTATTTATTTATTAAAACAAGTGCATTTTAAATTGCAGGAAAGAAAATTGTGCTGACATTGCACTTTATAATAGCACTATTAACCAGTCATTTTAAACATTAACTCATTCCTTTACAGAACAAAACACATTGAAAAATAAAGTGCAAATGTACTTATTTGTACAAAAGTGTTAACATTGAAAAAACATGACATATACGTGAACATAACAAAAAAGTTGTACTTTTTATATGTCAGGGCCCTATGCTGCATTGCATTTGCAAAAGACCAAATCAGCCAAGAGTATGTCAGTCATTTGTGCACGATGGGGGCGTAGTATGATGCCACCATGGCTGAAAACTCGCTCCACTGGAGCACTGGAGGCAGGCACTGCCAAGACTCTCATGGCCACTCGGAACAGTGAAGGAAGAGTCTTCATGTTCAATGCCCAGAACAAAAGGGGGGAGAGAGTTGTTTTGGGTTGGTGCACTACTTGTAAGTGTATCTTGTGTTTTTTATGTTGATTTAATTAAAAAAAGAGGAAAAAAAAATAATTATTTCTTGTGCGGCCCGATACCAATCGATCCACGGACCAGTACCGGGCCGCGGCCCGGTGGTTGGGGACCACTGAGGTAAACAACCAACAGTATGTCAGAAAGCTAGCTAAAACGGTACACATATTCATAATATAGTATACATTTTAACTGACCTTTATTTGACTATTTTTGTCTTTTTTTAGGTGGCTAAAATACGCGGTGCTGCTGACCGCCGTCTAACGTTACGTGTGATATATTGACTAACGTAACCCTGCTTAAAAAAAATCACTGAACAAAAAGTATGAATAAGGTAGTGAACTGCAACAGATTCCCGTGTTTGCAATAACGTTATAACGTTAGCAGTGAGTTTACAGCCTCACTGATTTAACTACACAGCAAATAAAAGTCACGTTACTTAGCCAATAAACGTTATCTTACATTCAAAACTTACCGTTCTTTGTGCAACTTCAAATGCCGGACGAAGTTGGAAGTTGTTGCCTCTCCATCAGTCATTTTGGAACCGCATGTGTTGCATACTGCAAACCGTTTTGTGTTGACCACCTCGTAATTTTTATACCCAAACGAAGTTATTTTAGGTATCATTTTTTGTTCACTGGCGTGTGGTTTGGACATGTCTTCTTCGTTGGTTGTCCTGCAATTTGATTGGATGAATGCTGTGTGATGAAACCAAAGTAGATCTAATTTGATTGGCTGTTGTACTGAGACCACACCAGCTGACACACGCAACGCTGATAGACAAGTACACAATGAAAAATACGGAGCGCTCCCGAATAACTTTTTCATCTTTGGGTTTTGGGGAAAGTAGCAAGTCATGTCAAGTCATGTCGATTCAAAAGGCTCAAGTCCAAGTGAAGTCACAAGTCATTGATGTTAAAGTCTAAGTCGAGTTGCAAGTCTTTTTACATTTTGTCAAGTCGAGTCTAAAGTCATCAAATTCATGACTCGAGTCTGACTCGAGTCCAAGTCATGTGACTCGAGTCCACACCTCTGCAATATAGCAGCCTAAACTATCAGCGATCACAATATAGACTGCCTGCGTAAGCACTTATAATAACAATATCACAAATACTTGGTTATTATTCAGTTCACGAGATGTACATAGAGTATTGTTGGCGGTTTTTGGATGTTTTTTTTTTTTAGGCCTTTATAGTGTACTCCCATTAGCTGCATTGTTAGCCATCTGGTACTTGCCTGATTCCACAAAGTAAAATACATACAAAAAGAACAACATATGTGTTCTTGTAGGGATTGTGAATTAATTTTAAAAAAAATGCAGTTCCACCTTAAGGCTCCAAACAGCCTTAAGGCTGGTTTGTTTAAAATGAAAAGTCTAAAATCCAAAAAAACAAAAACGGGATGCACCCAATGACACTGCAAACTTGTATTCTTGGGGATCTCCATCAATTTAGTAACGTGTCATCAAAGAGTAAACATTTCTTTTTCAAATGCATAATAACAAAAAGGGTAATATTTAAAAAAAATGGATAGATATTGATAGTCCAACACATTCTGACTGGTATACACAAGCTATGGAGATGATATCAGTAGAAACAACTGCATTTAGTTTAGATAATAATGAGTCATACATTGGAATATGGGATCCGTTATTTAAATTTGTTTTAACTATTAAATTAACCAAAAATATGACTTATTATATCTTTGTGGAAAATATTGGACACAGTGTGTTGTCAAACTTATGAGATGCGATGCAATTGTAAGCCACCGTGACACTATTCATTTTTTTAAATTAATGTCTAATGATAATGTCAATGAGGGATTTTGAATCACTGCTATGTTGAAATTGTTACTAATATTGATACTGTTGTTGATAATATTCATTTTTGTTTCACTTTTTTAGATTGTTCTGTATCATGTTTGTGTGTCCTCTCAATTGCTCTGTTTATTGCTATTATGAATGTTGCTGGGTCGGGTTTGGTTTTGGAATTGGATTGCATTATTATGGTATTGTTGAGTATTGTTTTGTTTGATTGATTAATAAATTCTTAAAAAAAATAAAAAATAAAATTAAAAAAACGGGATGCAGGTCTACCATGACGTTACGATGGGATAAAGTGAGAATGTCAATACAAACACTAAGTAACGTACAGTATATCGTTTGTATTAGAAATGCATGAACTTTGACATAGATGTCAAATTGTTCACAAATGACACACAATGTGAGTTTGTGTTTGTGTGTTTCAATTATTGATTCCACTCCTGCTCTTATCTTTTCTTTTTGACTGAGGAGGGGTGGACTCTTCAGGAGTGGGTGGATGGTGGGGGTTTAGGGGGGGGGGGGATTAGTGTTTTAATGCGAAATTGTAAATGGGACCTTTCATAAAAGTCCACGGGTTCAAACGTTGTGCATTCAAGGCCAAATTGTTTTCCAGGAAAAAACCGATAAAACAGTCCGTTCATCACTGAGCAAACTTGACTCATTATTTGCATTAAACTTTGAAAAAAAAAAAGAAGAAAGACATTTTCCACCGAAGGACGCATTAGTGATTGGCTGATTTGTTTATCCCCAACTGGCATGATATAGTTTAACCTTACTTAACTGGCAGATTGTTTCATAGCTGCCAAGGCCTCCTGTGGGACAAATAAGGACACGGTTGACCTCTGGGAATGAATTCTGCGAATGAAAAGGGCTTCCTGATGTGATGGCACGCCAGCAGATAGAGAATAATCACAGTGTGTGCGTGATTAATGACTCTCGCAATGTTGGACATTCCGTACCATCATGCAGTACATCAACGTGCACTAGAGATGCGCGGTTTGCGGACACAACCGCGGAGTCCGCGGATTATCCGCGGATCGGGCGGATGAAATTTAAAAAAATAAGATTTTATCCGCTCGCGGGTCGGGTCGGGCGGATTAATTAGATTTTTTTTTTTTTTTTTTTTTTTTTTTTGCGGGTGGCAGTTAAACCAATTGGGAAATATATATATACATAGTTAAATGTTGTTACCCACATACGAAAAACGAGCAGGCACCTGCTGCATATGCCACAACAGAAGAAAAAAAAAAAAAGAGATGGACACTTTTACGGAGCGGAGAAGGCCCCCGACGCCTCGCCGGGGTCCGGGACCGAGGCCCCTTCCCCGGAGAGGGCCCCACCGGGAGCCGTAGCTGAGGCGATCCGCGAGAAGGGCCTGACGCACGTCCAGGGTCACTACCGCGCCCACCGCACCGACACCCCGCCTCGTCCGCTTTCGACGCGGCCGGCGTCACGCGCAGCAGGTAAGCAGCTTACCTGCCCGCCACCCCCGTGGCCGGGGGCTCGTAACATGGGTCACTCCGCGCGCTCCGCCCGCGCAGCTTACCTGCTTGCCACCCCTGTTGCCGGGGGCGCGTAAAAGGGGTCACTCCGCGCTCAGTGCGCTCACGAAAGGGGTGGGGCTCACCCTGGTTGATATAGAGAGCAGGACAGTGGCCATGGAATTTCATTTAAGGTTTGTGATAAACCATCAAACTCATTCGTTAAAAGGACTCTATAGTAATATAAAGCGAATTTTTCTGGACATTATCATGCAAGAAAAGTTTATTTTTGGGATCGCGATCACCGCGTAATGATTTTTAAAGGTTGCATTACATTATTAACTGTCCCATGTGATCAGGCAGTGCAATTGGAAGTCCATGCTCAATTATTGCCTCCGTAAATAAAACTTCGGCATTTATCACATCCAAAGAATCTGTTTGGGCGACGAAAAACGTTGAAAGTTTTCCACTTGTATCGCTAGCAACGGCATTAGACTTGTGTTTTTTTTGTCCCAACGTGGTCTTTTACATCGCTAATTCCTCCGTGTCCGATCGAAAAATCTTGTCTGCACAAGGTGCAATTCGCGTAGTTTTCACCCTTTTTTTTTTTTTTAATTAATATTAGATATATAACAACGGGCGGATGGCGGGCGGATGCAGTTCTGATCAAACGTTACATCGGGTGGATGGCGGATGGTTGACGACTTTCTGACGCGGTTGCGGATGAGATAAATTGCCTATCCGCGCATCTCTAACGTGCACACATTAATCACATTTGTTTCCACAGATACCTGTTTGAATCTAGACGCCGTGTGCCTCCGGAACACTAGGGGGCGATCATTTCAGCACATGTTTAACTGTGTGAAAAAAGTGAGTGCTATCTGCTAATGGCTAACTGTTACTAAAAACAGAATACAATGAACAATTTAATAGACTGCAAAGTCAAGATACTTAACTTTCGAACTGGAAAACCTTGTTCCATCCATCCATCCATCCATCTTCTTCCGCTTATCTCCCGGATGACAGAGCTTCTCACCCTATCTCTAAGGGAGAGCCACGCCATCCGGCGGAGGAAACTCATTTCGGCCGCTTGTACCCGTGATCTTGTCCTTTCGGTCATGACCCAAAGCTCATGACCATAGGTGAGGATGGGAACGTAGATCGACCGGTAAATCGAGAGTTTGCCTTCCGGCTCAGCTCCTTCTTTTCCACAATGGATCGATACAGCGTCCGCATTACTGAAGACGCCGCACCGATCCGCCTGTCGATTTCACGATCCACTCTTCCCTCACTCATGAACAAGACTCCGAGGTACTTGAATTCCTCCACTTGGGGCAAGATCTCCTCCCCAACCCGGAGATGGCACTCCACCCTTTTCCGGGCGAGAACCATGGACCCTTGGAGGTGCTGATTCTCATCCCAGTCGCTTCACACTCGGCTGCGAACCGATCCAGTGAGAGCTGCAGATCTTGGCCAGATGAAGCCATCAGGACCACATCATCTGCAAATAGCAGAGCTAATCCTGCAGCCACCAAACCAGATCCCCTCAACGCCTTGACTGCGCCTAAAAATTCTGTCCATAAATGTTATGAACAGAATCGGTGACAAAGGGCAGCCTTGGCGGAGTTGGTGGTGAGTAGATCGACCGGTAAATTGAGAGCTTTGCCATCCGGCGGAGGAAACTCATTTCGGCCGCTTGTACCCGTGATCTTGTCCTTTCGGTCATGACCCAAAGCTCATGACCATAGGTGAGGATGGGAACGTAGATCGACCGGTAAATCGAGAGTTTGCCTTCCGGCTCAGCTCCTTCTTTTCCACAACGGATCGATACAGCGTCCGCATTACTGAAGACGCCGCACCGATCCGCCTGTCGATTTCACGATCCACTCTTCCCTCACTCATGAACAAGACTCCGAGGTACTTGAATTCCTCCACTTGGGGCAAGATCTCCTCCCCAACCCGGAGATGGCACTCCACCCTTTTCCGGGCGAGAACCATGGACCCTTGGAGGTGCTGAATCTCATCCCAGTCGCTTCACACTCGGCTGCGAACCGATCCAGTGAGAGCTGCAGATCTTGGCCAGATGAAGCCATCAGGACCACATCATCTGCAAATAGCAGAGCTAATCCTGCAGCCACCAAACCAGATCCCCTCAACGCCTTGACTGCGCCTAAAAATTCTGTCCATAAAGGTTATGAACAGAATCGGTGACAAAGGGCAGCCTTGGCGGAGTTGGTGGTGAGTAGATCGACCGGTAAATTGAGAGCTTTGCCTTCCGGCTCAGCTCCTTCTTCACCACAACGGATCGATACCAGGGAAAACCTTGTTATTTTTGCAAATATTAGCTCATTTGGAATTTGATGCCTGCAACATGTTTCAAAATAGCTTGCACAAGTGGCAAAAATGACGGAGAAAGTTGAGGAATGCTCATCAAACACGTATTTGGAACATCCCACGGGTGAACAGGCTAATTGGGAACAGGTGGGTGCCGTGATTGGGTATAAAAGCAGCTTCCATGGAATGCTCACTCATTCACAAAAAAGGATGTGGTGAGGGTCACGGTCAAGTCCCGCCCAATGAATACTGGTGGTGGTCAAGCGAGCTCTGTTCTCAATGTGTTCTAGGCGCTGTTTCTTCAGAGTTCCTCGAGAGGTAATCAAAAAGGGCGGAAAAGTGCAAGATTTGTGGAAACGACGACGAGAAAAGCAGCTCACACTTTAGTCCAAAGGGAGTAGAGTCGAAGAATGGACAAATTACTTTGTTAGAGGTTTGTTTGGTATTCTTTTAATTGTTATTATTTACCATTTAAGTACCATCTTGATGTTATTTGTGTTTCTTAAACAGATGTTTGCTACGAGTGTTTCAAAAAGCGCCAACTCGGCATGTCACAGTAAAAGAAAGCAAATGTGATCAAAACCTAAAAGAGTTAAGTTCATAAATGAAGCTTTCAGCAAATACACATTGTTGCAGTGACGTGCGGTGAGGTTGATGGCTGGTGAGGCACCGACTTCATCACAGTCAGATTTACAAACATATGAACCCTAAAGAGTATATTATTCACCATTTGATTGGCAGCAGTTAACTGGTTATGTTTAAAAGCTCATACCAGCATTTTTCCCTGCTTGGCACTCAGCATCAAGGGTTGGAATTGGGGGTTAAATCACCAAAAATGATTCCTGGGCGCGGCGCCGCTGCTGCCCACTGCTCCCCTCACCTCCCAGGGGGTGATCAAGGGGATGGGTCAAATGCAGAGGACACATTTCATTACACCTAGTGTGTGTGTGACAATCATTGGTACTTTAACTTAACTTTAACTTTACACATACAAACTGTAGCACACAAAAAAGCACATTTAATAAAAAAAACGTTATTATGGTCTTACCTTTACTTATAAATAAAGTCCATTCGCCGCTGTTGTGCTGGATTAATGAACCCCCTGACGGGTGTGTTATATCAACTAAAGCCCTCACTTAAACTTTCCACGTGCAAGATTGAATCTATTTAAAAAAGTGTAACCGAGGGTTTATAAATGTCGCCTATACTGTATGAAACTACAAAATAACAAACACGGAGGCTCCAGTTTACACGAGGACCACTTTATTTACCTTCTTTCAAAAACCTCCGCTCCACTACAACATGTCATGACTTCCGCTCTTGGCGCCTTCAAAATAAGAGCTCAAGGCATATGCTGTATAACAGCGCATAACAGGAACTTAACATCACAAATAGGAAAGCCCATAAAAATAGGTTACAAAAGTTATTTAATAAGAAGCCAAAAAGTGCAAAAACAATAATGTTCATGTTGGAGGAGTTGTGAATGTTGTGGCCCTGCAGTCATTCACAACTTCTCCAACACAAACATTATTGTTTTTGCACTTGTTGGCTTCTTATGAAATAACTTTTTTAAATAGATTCAATCTTGCACGTGGACAGTTTAAGTGTGGGCTTTAGTTGATATAACAATTCTACGGCGGGGGTGCAGGAGGCGGGGCTACTGGAGCTTCAGCCAGTGCGTCTTTTGCAGCCGTTTTATGATCGCTCAGCACAAGAAATACGTTACACACATACAGTTGTTGACAAAATACACTGTACATTATATACCTCAGCTAACTAAACTATGGAAATGTATAATATAGTTCATATAGCAATACAGTCTCACTGCATAGCGGGCCAGCAGTTAGCCGAGTCATTGCGCAATCCATGTTGAGGCACTGAGTGACGTGCCTCAACTGGCTGCTGTTCACCGCACCGTCTCTCCTCAGTATTTGAACGGCAAATGTGAATATTCAGCGAGTTTGAATAAAAATAATCTAAAACTGGTGAAGTTAAATGGAATATAACTTTATAGTATAATCACTGGATGCATATAACAATTTATTTTCTTTTTTTTCTTTTTAAATTTTTTTCTTTCCATGATGGCAGGTGAGGCCCTGCCTCACCTGCCTCTAGTGACTGCACGTCACTGCATTGTTGACATCTGTAGTTATATTTTGATAAAGATGGGGAAAACACCCGACTCTTGCCCTCACGTTCCCTAAGATCTTCTTCATCCATCCATCTCACTGTCCCCATATTTAAACTGTCCACCATTGGTGCCCGAGCTTTCAGCCGCTCTGCCCCACATCTTTGGAACTCTTTACCACCAGACCTTCGTAATTTAGACTCAATATCCCTCTTCAAATCAAGACTCAAAACACACCTATTCCTGACTGCTTATTCATTGGAATCATCTTATCTATCTTTGTTGTTGTTGTTGTTTTTATCCAATTTGATTTTATTGTTTTGATTTTGTCCGATGTCCTTGAGTGTCCAGAAAGATGCCTTATAAGTAAAATGTATTATTATTATTGCTCGTAAACGGCGTTTGCAACAACAACAACAACAAACATGGCTGCAGACGTGAAGTTAAATCAGGCAATAAAACCTTATCCGAGCAAAAACGATGCATATTTATCCCGGAGAGTCTTGAAGACCAATTTCCTTGACCCAGCCACACACTAAGACGTTGTAGACCTCCATGCTTTTCCAAAATGTCATCTGTTTTGTCGTGTAGAATGGCGCCTGGCGCACAATCGTTCAACATGTCTGGGAACGCGACCGACGTAATCCTTGATAAGACTCGACAAATCGTTTTTTGATCAAGTATCTATATCTATTAAGTATGAAGGATCTATTCAATTGCATAGTTGAAATTTTTGCTCGCATCTGCTTTTTGCAGGAAGATTTAAGCCTCTTTTGTACTTTTGCGCTGCTTGCTGTGCGGCAGCCATCTTAGCTTGGTTTTCACTTCCGGGAAGTAGTCCCGTGTCCGAATACCGGCTACCGTTTTGGAATGGCAACTGCATGTAGCATCTACTATATGATACAGTAAAATACTTGCAAATGAGACACGGATGTGTACGAAAACAAGATAAATGGACAGCACCGGTCAGTGTTAAACGTTGGATTATTTGTTTGCACAATTAACATTTATTAACATTTTTAAACACACACACAATTACCAAAGATTTGTACCTGTATTGATTCCCGCGTACTAGGAATCAGTACCGTACTGCGTCATATGTGAATGATACCCATCCCTACAGCTCGTATCCCGATGTACAAAACCCAAAACCAGTGAAGTTGGCGCATTGTGTAATTCGTAAAGGAAAACAGAATACAATGATTTGCAAATCCTTTTCAACTTATATTCAGTTGAATAGACTGCAAAGACAAGATATTTAATGTTCAAATTGAGAAACTTAATTTTTTTTAGCTCGGGCCCAGCGAAGCCGGTAACGTTTCTGGGTGTTGTTGATAAATGGCTTTGTTTTGACTTGACTTTATTAATTCATGCTTGCAGTGGAGCCAGGGCCCCACTGAAAAAACAGCTGAACTTTACAATTAATATCAAACAAACAAAAATAAAAAAAATGAAAATAACAGACAGTATTTTATATAAAAAAAAACATTTTCAGGGCAACAGCAGCATGGAAACTATTAGCATTCTGTTATATGGCTATATTACTTATTTAATTAGATAGTGTCATTATACAGTTTAATTGCAGTATGCAGGGTAGAGTTTTTAAGTCTCTTTGTCTTGGCTTTGGGCTCGGGTTCAGCCAGCTTATGTTGGTTCCTCAATGTTCTGGCAGTGCGGCTGCCTCGTGTTGGAGGTAGCAGGTCATGCAGAGGGTGTTGCTCATCATGCATATCCCTGACCAGCTTCACTGCAGCCTCCTCTCTCCTGGTCTGGAGTGATGGTAGGCGTTGCATAGTAGAGTTTTAACTTGCACTTCACAGATGTAGCGACCAATTGTAGTTACTGACAGTGGTTTTCTGAAGTGTTCCTGACCCCATGTGGTGATATCCTTTTACACACTGATGTCGCTTTTTGATGCAGAACCGCCTGAGGGATCGAAGGTCCGTCATATCATCGCTTACGTGCAGTGATTTCTCCAGATTCTCTGAACCTTTTGATGATATTACAGACCGTAGATGGTGAAATCCCTAAATTCCTTGCAATAGCTGGTTGAGAAATGTTGTTCTTAAACTGTTGGACAATTTGCTCATGCATTTGTTGACAAAGTGGTGACCCTCGCCCAATCCTTGTTTGTGAATGACTGAGTATTTCATGGAAAATGCCTTTATACCCAATCAAGGCACCCACCTGTTCACAATTAGCCTGTTCACCTGTGGGATGTTCCAAATAAGCGTTTGATGAGCATTTCCTCAACTTTCTCCGTCTTTTTTGCCACTTGTACCAGCTTTTTTTTAAAACATGTCACAGGCATCAAATTCCAAATGAGCTAATACTTGCAAAAAATAACAGTTTTCCAGTTCGAACATTAAATATCTTGTCTTTGCAGTCAATTGAATATAAGTTGAAAAGGATTTGCAAATTATTGTATTCTGTTTTTATCTACCATTTACACAACGTGTCAACTTCACTGGTTTTGGGGTTTGTATTAGAAAAATAAACTTTACTGGGAATTTCATTCCAATGGAAGCCTTGCCATCCAGGACCATTTTTCTTTTCAAACGAGGGGGTGTGTTTATAACAAAAATGTTTTGTCATTTCATAAACAAAATAAACACATAAACACACGCGTGTAAGCAAACAAGCGTTAAATTGATTAACATTAATTTTAAACCTTTAAAAAGTCCAACAGGATCTAATTAAGGTGTTCCAGTGACGTGCGGTGAGGTTCATGACTGGTGAGGCACTGACTTCATCACAGTCAGATTTACAAACATATGAACCCTAAAGAGTATCTTATTCACCATTTGATTGGCAGCAGTTAACGGGTTATGTTTAAAAGCTCATACCAGCATTCTTCCCTGCTTGGCACTCAGCATCAAGGGTTGGAATTGGGGGTTAAATCACCAAAAATTATTCCCGGGCGCGGCGCCGCTGCTGCCCACTGCTCCCCTCACCTCCCAGGGGGTGATCAAGGGATGGGTCAAATGCAGAGGACAAATTTCATTACACCTAGTGTGTGTGTGACAATCATTGCTACTTTAACTTAACTTTAACTTTACACATACAAACTGTAGCACACAAAAAAGCACATTTAATAAAAAAAAACGTTATTATGGTCTTACCTTTACTTATAAATGCGGGAACAGTGGTGTTCGTGTTGGAGGAGTTGTGAATGAATGAAATATGAAATCCGTGCTGCAGTCTGCAGGTGTACCTAACGCGAGCATTGTTGTTTTTGCACTTTTTGGCTTCTTGTTAAGTTACTTTTTTGAGTGTTTGGGTGTGGGCTTTGGTTGGTGTGGCGCTCCCGTCGGGGGGGGGGGTGCGTTCTACGGCGGAGGTGCATTAACCGGCACCAGGAGGCGGGATTACTGCGAGCCTCACACAGTGCGTCTTCGCAGCAGTTTTATGATTGCTCAGCACAAGAAATACTTTACACACATACAGTTGTTGACAAAATACACTGTACATTATATACTTCAGCTAACTAAACTATGGAAATGTATAATATAATTCATATAGCAATACGGTCTCACTGCACAGCAGGCCAGCAGTTAGCCGAGTCCGCTATCCATGTTGAGGCACTGAGTGACGTGCCTCAACTGGCTGCTGATCACCGCACCGTCTCTTCTCAGTATTTGAACGGCAAATGTGAAAATTCAGCGATTTTGAATACAAATAATCGAAAACTGGTGAAGTTAAATGGAAAATAACTTTATAGTATAATCACTGCATACATATAACAATTTAATTCATTTGTTTTCTTTTTACTTTTTTTTTCTTTCCATGATGGGGGTGCATTTGCAGCGGGAGTCCACCAGAGGGCTCCAATTCCCCCACTATAGTCCTGGTACTCTAAAATAATGACACTTAGTCAAAAAACAACAGCTAGGAGAGGGACTAATTTTGCGTTCCGGACCCAGGTGGAGAACCATAGCAGGTCGGCCTTCTTAAAGGGACATGCTCCTAGGCACTTAGTCAAATTTACGCCTTTTTTTGATGACTTCCAGCGAGGAGAGGGACAATTTTGCGTTCCGGACCCAGGTGGAGAACCAAGGCAGGTCGGCCTTCTTAAAGGGACATGCTCCTAGGCACTTAGTCAAATTTACGCCTTTTTTTGATGACTTCCAGCGAGGAGAGGGACAATTTTGCGTTCCGGACCCAGGTGGAGAACCAAGGCAGGTCGGCCTTCTTAAAGGGACATGCTCCTAGGCACTTAGTCAAATTTCCGCCTTTTTTTGATGACTTCCAGCGAGGAGAGGGACAATTTTGCGTTCCGGACCCAGGGGCCTCACCTGCCTCTAGTGACCGCACGTCACTGAGGTGTTCACATGCATTTTTGTAGTGTGCTGCGAAAACAGTTTTGTTATTAGTTCATATTCCTGTTACATGACTACGTCAGCTTCTGGGAAAAGGTAATGTGTCATGGCTTTGACCACCGCTCATAAGTGGCGTGACTCATGAAAATATGATTCCCGTCACCGTCTGCTGCTCCAATCTCATTTATCAAGTGGATGATTCACAGCCTCGCTCTCTGGGCCGTTTCCCACCAGGCCGTCGATCTATACCATCTTGCTCCTGTCAATGTCACGCAGCAAGCTGACATTTCTGCAGGGGATTAAAACAGACAGGTGTTCTCCTCGGTCCTTGGAGAAATGAAAAAAAAAACAAAAAACAAAGGAAGCCGTCAATGGCCGGGGTGTGGAACATCCATAACATAGATCGGGGGCCGAGAGAAAATGCGATACGAGCTTTGGGGCTGAAAAATATCCAATTTATCAGTCGGAGTGGGGGAATCATTGGCGGACTCCGAGTTAATGTTCAGCTCAGTGTGGGAACATGTTACCTCGCTTGTCAGTGGGAATGTATCACGTTCAGGGCAACCCCTCCCTATATGCAGTGCATTGAGTAGGGCCCAAAATGTAAAATCTCTATTAATGAATGACAGGGAGTTTAATATTACGAACCCCAAAACCAGTGAAGTTGGCCCGTTGTGTAAATGGTAAATAAAAACAGAATACAATGATTTGCAAATCCTTTTCAACTTATATTCAATTGAATAGACTGCAAAGATAAGATATTTAATGTTCCGACTGGTAAACTTTGTTATTTTTTGCAAATATTAGCTCATTTGGAATTTGATGCCTGTGACATGTTTCAAAAAAGCTGGCACAAGTGGCAAAAAGACAGAGAAAGTTGAGGAATGCTCATCGAACACTTATTTGCATACTTGCCAACCCTCCCGAATTTTCCGGGAGACTCCCGAAATTCAGCGCCTCTCCCGAAAACCTCCCGGGACAAATATTCTCCCGAAAATCTCCCGATTTTCAGCCGGAGCTGGAGGCCACGCCCCCTCCAGCTCCATGCGGACCTGAGTGAAGACAGCCTTTTTTCAGACGGGAGGACAACAGGGTGACAAGAACTAAATCATCCAGACTAGAGATAAATTGTATTATTATGTTTATCTTACCTAAAAATAAATATATTTATTAATTAAAAAAAAAAAAAACGAAACACATTTTTACTATATTTTGCTAAAAACATCAAAATTAATTGTATTTTTATTTGTATTTTTTTCCGACTCTTTATTACATCCAGCCATAGAATTATACATTAAAATAAACACATTTGAAATAATTAATTTTAAATGATCATAATTCATTTAAAATGACCATATTTAATTATTAAAATAATTGCTTGTTTATCAACAACTTTAGCATTTTATTCATTACATTATGAAGCTCTCAGAAGCCAAGTTATGTTATATTCCTTAAGATTTATTTATGCAAATTTGAAGTATCAATTATCTAAACACAGTTTTGTTTGCATATTTTCAGGATGTATATATATATATATATATGAGCCGTCGGCCCTCAGACAGAGCGACTCCAAAACCAACAAAGGATGTAATTGCCGAAAGAAACCTGATTGCCCCCCCAACGGGGGGTGCTTACAAACATCAGTTGTCTACCAATCTAAGATAATACGCAAGGACATTAACACATCCGACACATATGTAGGATTAACCGAGGGAGAATTCAAAACCAGATGGAACAATCACAAGGCTTCTTTCAGGAACAAAAACCTGCGAAATACCACAGAACTCAGCAAACACATTTGGGACCTCAAAGACAATAATGTTGAATATTCAATAACATGGCAAATTCTTGCATCCAGCACACCTTACAATAGTGGTAATAAAAGATGCAACCTATGCTTGAAAGAGAAACTGTTTATTATTTACCGTCCAGACCTGTCATCCCTCAACAAGCGCAGCGAAATTGTAACAACATGCCGCCATAGACGGAAACACCTCCTAGGTAACACATGAGCCAATCACCACGCCCCTAGGCCAGCCTGTACCCACCCACTCTGTGCCCTATATAAACCATGGTATGCGAATGCTCCCATTAAAATCTCCTGACGATTGAGGGTACCCCCCCTCATGAAACAGGCCTGTAGAGATGAAATAGTCTTGTGATTTTTTTCCCACACATACATATATATATATATATATATATATATATATATATATATATATATATATATATATATATATATATATATATATATATATATATATATATATATATATATATATATATGTGTATGTATGTATGAAATACTTGACTTGGTGAATTCTAGCTGTCAATATACTCCTCCCCTCTTAACCACGCCCCCAACCACGCCCGCCCCACCCCTGACCACGCCCCTCACCTCCTGAAATCGGAGGTCTCAAGGTTGGCAAGTATGCTTATTTGGAACATCCCACAGGTGAACAGGCTAATTGGTCACAGGTGGGTGGTTTAAAAGCAGCTTCCATGAAATGCTCAGTCATTCACAAACAAGAATGGGGGCGAGGGTCACCACTTTGTGAACTAATGCGTGAGCAAATTGTCAAACAGTTTAAGAACAACATTTCTCAACGAGCTATTCAGGGATTTCACCATCTGCAGGTTCAGAGAATCTGGAGAAAACACTGCACGTAAGCGATGATATTACAGACCTTCGATCCTTCAGGTGGTACTGCATCAAAAAGACATTTATCAACAACACCCAGAAACGCTGCCGTCTTCCCTGGGCCCGAGCTCATCTAAGATGGACTGATGCAAAGTGGAAAAGTGTTCTGTGGTCTGAGGAGTCCACATTTTAAATTTTTTTTTTTTTTAAACTGTGGAGATCGTGGAAAAGAACCATCCGGATTGTTATAAGCGCAAAGTTGAAAAGCCAGCATCTGTGATGGTATGGGGGTGTATTAGTGCCCAAGGCATGGGTAACTAACATTAACATTAATGCTGAAAGGTACATACAGGTTTTGGAGCAACATATGTTGCCATCCAAGCAACGTTATCATGGACGCCCCTGCTTATTTCAGCAAGACAATGCCAAGCCACGTGTTACAACAGCGTGGCTTCATAGTAAAAGAGTGCGGGTACTAGACTGGCCTGCCTGTATTCAAGACCTGCTTCCCCTTGAAAATGTGTGGCGCATTATGAAGCCTAAAATACCACAACGGAGACCCCGGACTGTTGAACAACTTAAGCTGTACATCAAGCAAGAATGGGAAATAATTCCACCTGAAAAGCTTCAAACATAGGTCTCCTCAGTTCCCAAACATTTGCTCAGTGTTGTTAAAAGGAAAGGCCATGTAACACAGTGAGCATTCCTCAACTTTCTCAGTCTTCTTTGCCACTTGTGCCCGGCTTTTTTGAAACATGCTACTGGCATCAAATTCCAAATGAGCTAATATTTGCAAAAAATAAAGTTTTCCAGTTCGAAACGTTAAGTATCTTGTCTTTTGCAGTCTATTCAATTGAATATAAGTTGAAAAGGATTTGCAAATCATTGTATTATGTTTTAATTTACCATTTACAAAAACGTGCCAATTTCACTGGTTTTGGGGTTTGTAATTTTTCAACATATATATTTTTTTTAATTTGTTCTTTATTTTCTTCCTTGTATTTCATCATACCATACCATACTTTTGATCTATTCTTTTCTCCCCTAAACTATCAGTGATCGCTCAGGAGAGGTGGTCAGACTAATTAAGTTCTTCTTCTTCCTACTCCCTTTTGAACATGTTGCATGATGTACTCCTTGTGTGGTGTTCGGGTCTGTGGGACCCGTTTTCATTTTTTTTATTAAAATAAAAATGATACAATTAATTAATTTTTCAAGCTGAGACTCACCGACTTTGGCTCATTTTCTGTGAAGAACATATATCAGAATACATATTTAATGACCACACACCATACACCCCCCCCTACACATTTCTATTACATATAAGATGTCCGGGTCCACTGGACCCGGGGCTAATAGAAGTGTGGAAATTGATGTTCTGTGTACCACACGCACCCACCCACCCACACACACACACACACACACATACACACACAGCAAGCCTAGACAGGAGGAGGACAGAGTGTAGGTATACAGAACATCAGAGGGTCAAATGTGCGAGAAAATGAGAGCAGACAGTGTCGACAAACAATGTTGCAACCGCAGGTGCAGAAACACAAAAGAAGAATCCCTGTGGGATGCAGAAACTGGCAGAGAAATTTTCCGTGCAACGTTCATATTGTTGTTACTCAGCCAGTGTTTGTGGGTCTGATGGACCCGTTGCATTTTGTGGCTTTTAATGCCTCACAATCAAACATTTATATGTTAAAATACTGAACAGATGTTCACCTTATCCCAATAAACATCTGTTCAGTACCTTATCCCAATAAACATCTGTTCATTGTCTGCTCTCATTTTCTCGCACATTTGACCCTCTGATGTTCTGTGTACCTACACTCTGCCCTCCTCCTGTCTAGGCCTGCTGTGTGTGTATGTGTGTGTGTGTGTGTGTGTGTGGGTGGGTGCGTGTGGTACACAGAACATCAATTTCCACACTTCTATTAGCCCCGGGTCCAGTGGACCCGGACATCTTATATGTAATAGAAATGTGTAGGGGGGGTGTATGGTGTGTGGTCATTAAATATGTATTCTGATATATGTTCTTCACAGAAAATGAGCCAAAGTCGGTGAGTTGCAACTGCAGGTGCAGAAACACAAAAGAAGAATCCCTGTGGGATGCAGAAACTGGCAGAGACATTTTACGTGCAACGTTCATATTGTTGTTACTCAGCCAGTGTTTGTGGGTCTGATGGACCCGTTGCATTTTGTGGCTTTTAATGCCTCACAATCAAACATTTATATGTTAAAATACTGAACAGATGTTTACCTTATCCCAATAAACATCTGTTCAGTACCTTATCCCAATAAACATCTGTTCATTGTCTGCTCTCATTTTCTCGCACATTTGACCCTCTGATGTTCTGTGTACCTACACTCTGCCCTCCTCCTGTCTAGGCCTGCTGTGTGTGTATGTGTGTGGGTGGGTGGGTGGGTGCGTGTGGTACACAGAACATCAATTTCCACACTTCTATTAGCCCCGGGTCCAGTGGACCCGGACATCTTATATGTAATAGAAATGTGTAGGGGGGGTGTATGGTGTGTGGTCATTAAATATGTATTCTGATATATGTTCTTCACAGAAAATGAGCCAAAGTCGGTGAGTTGCAACTGCAGGTGCAGAAACACAAAAGAAGAATCCCTGTGGGATGCAGAAACTGGCAGAGAAATTTTCCGTGCAACGTTCATATTGTTGTTATTCAGCCAGTGTTTGTGGGTCTGATGGACCCGTTGCATTTTGTGGCTTTTAATGCCTCACAATCAAACATTTATATGTTAAAATACTGAACAGATGTTTACCTTATCCCAACAAACATCTGTTCAGTACCTTATCCCAATAAACATCTGTTCATTGTCTGCTCTCATTTTCTCGCACATTTGACCCTCTGATGTTCTGTGTACCTACACTCTGCCCTCCTCCTGTCTAGGCCTGCTGTGAACAGATGTTTTTTTGGGATAAGGTAAACATCTGTTCAGTATTTTCACATAAAAGTGTTTGATTGTGAGGCATTAAAAGCCACAAAATGCAACGGGTCCATCAGACCCACAAACGCTGGCTGAGTAACAACAATATGAACGTTGCACAAGGGTTAAACTATGGCTTTCCACTGACAACAAGCCTATTAGAAGGCTGTTTCAAAGCTTGTTAAATCCTGAGTATGACAATTATGCCGCCATTGTGTGAATGACAATCCTCCGTTTAGTCGGGTAGCAGAAGGCAGTGAACGGGTCTGTCAGTCGCTCGCATGATTCTTGACACAAGCCCTCCCGCAGGAAAGAGATTGACTCTTTTGCGTATAATAACATCATATTACAGCTCGGCGGTGGCCCGGCGGCGGCGGCGGCGGCGGCGGTGCAGCGCTGTCATCACGGGAACGCTAATTGGATTTGCTGGCTGAGCGCTCCGTAAGCGAGGCCCCTGTCAGGATAATGACGACCCGACACGACGGGTTGCGGCGGAAGCCCCGGCGAATATCATACGGCTGGTGAATTTATCACCCTCCCATCACGCCGCAAATCACTACAAGTGTAAAAGAGCTTGATTTTTTATTTTTTTCCCCCCGTCTGCTTCTGAGAGCGCAGCTTTACTCCGCTCAGTAATCTTGTTGTGGTTTATCGCCGCGCCGCCAACAGTGGAAGCATTGTACTATACTGTACTGTATCTCTCAGGCCCGTTGACGTCGGGCTAGTGATGGATGGATGAGGCCTCGGGAAAGGACGAAAGAACACAACTTGGCTTCCTTTTTTTTTTCGGACTTTGAAATGAGCATAAAAAAGGATGTTTTACCAAGTAGATTTGTGGTTTCACGCCATGCCAACCCGGATGGCAAGGGAAAAATGTGCGTTTAAGCAAAGTAACCTCACTTAATTAACCTCTAAACCTGTTGGAACGGGTGTGGCATCGGCAAAAAAAATGACATTATAGTGCAGATACAATTTTAAAGCATACTTGCCAACCTTGAGTTTTTGTGTAAAAGTAGACAGTTTTATGTCGTCCACAGCTCCTTTACCACATGGGGTCCCCCAGGGCTCAATCCTTGCCCCAATTTTATTTGCGCTTTACCTTCTCCCCCTTGGTTCTATTTTTAGGAAGTACAGTATTGCATTTCATTTTTATGCCGATGATTGCCAGATTTATTTTCCCATGGCACAAAATAACACGGTTCAACGTCTTATTGACTGCCTGCACGACATCAAAGTCTGGCTTTCAGCTAACTTCCTGAGCCTAAATGAAGATAAAACAGAAGTTATGTTGTTCGGTCCAAGTCGCTCTCCCTCCCCCAACGTTGACCTCGGCACTCTGACCCCGTATCTCAGCGACTCTGTCACAAACCTGGGGGTAAAGTTTGACTCAGATTTTAAATTCGAAAAACAAATCAGCAGCGTCGTTCAAAAAAGCTTTTATCAATTACGCCAAATAGCGAAAGTGAAACCGCTTCTATCAAGACATGATCTTGAGAAATTAATCCACGCTTTTATCTCGACTCGTCTTGATTACTGTAATGCCCTGTATGTAGGCATTAGCCAGGCCTCCCTCGCCCGCCTGCAGCTCGTGCAGAACTCTGCTGCTCGTCTGCTAACACAGACCCGCAGACGTGAGCACATCACCCCTATTTTAGCGTCCCTTCACTGGCTCCCTGTGCGTTACCGAATACATTTTAAACTCCTTTTATTTGTTTTTAAATGTCTAAACAACCTCGCGCCAACCTATCTCTCCGACCTCCTTCAGCCTTACTGCCCCACCCGATCCTTAAGATCAGCCGATCAGCTGCTGTTGACGGTCCCTGACACAAGGCTGAAGCTTAGAGGTGACAGAGCTTTCGCCGTTGCTGCTCCCAAGCTCTGGAACGACCTACCCCTGAGTGTTAGACAAGCCTCCTCTCTTCCTGTTTTTAAATCTCTCTTAAAAACATACTTTTATTCCATGGCTTTTAACACTGAGTGATATCCATCCTGCAATGGCGCCCCATAATACACCTGCTGTGATCCTGTTTTTATGTTTTTATGTTTTTATTAATTCTATTTTAATTATTTATTTTTTATCGTGTTCTGTTTGTGTTGTGTTGTGTTTGCTCGGTACTCGTTTTATCTTTTAACCTGCTCATTGTACAGCACTTTGGCTACCCCTGTGGTAAATTTTAAATGTGCTCTATAAATAAAGTTGATTTGATTTGATTTGAACCTTGAAACCTTCGAATTCGGGAGATTGGTGGTAGCGGGGGTGTATATTGTAGCCCGGAAGAGTCAGTGCTGCAAGGGATTCTGGGTATTTGTTCTGTTGTGTTTATGTTGTGTTACGGTGCGGATGTTCTCCCGAAATGTGTTTGTCATTCTTGTTTGGTGTGGGTTCACAGTGTGGCGCATATTTGTAACAGTGTTAAAGTTGTTTATACGGCCTCCCTCAGTGTGACCTGTATGGCTGTTTATCAAGTATGTGTTGCAGTCACTTGCGTGTGTCTGCAGAAGCCACTGGTGATAAAGCGGACGCTAAAGGCAGTGCCATCACGGCACACCCCTAATATTGATGTTTGGGTGAAAATCGGGAGAAATTCGGGAAAATGGTTGCCCCGGGAGATTTTCGGGAGGGGCACTGAAATTCGGGAGTCTACCCGGAAAAATCGGGAGGGTTGGCCAGTATGTTTTACAGTGAATTTCCACTTTTTTTCTTTTCGATTTATGTGAATACTGCATGCGTTTTAAGTCTTTAAAAAAAAAACTCCACACATTCCACACAACCTTCACACTCACTTGTGAATACTTACAACACACTTTTAATTTGATGCCAAATCCCCAAAAACTCCACACACTCCACAGCAGGGGTTCCCAAACTTTTTGACTTGGGGGTCGCTTGGGCTAAAAAAAAATTTGGTCGAAGGCAAAGAGCCGACTTCATGTACAGTAATATACATATATATATATATATATATATATATATATATATATATATATATATATGTATGTGTGGGGAAAAAAAATCACAAGACTATTTCATCTCTACAGGCCTGTTTCATGAGGGGGGTACCCTCAATCGTCAGGAGATTTTAATGGGAGCATTCACATACCATGGTTTATATAGGGCACAGAGTGGGTGGGTACAGGCTGGCCTAGGGGCGTGGTGATTGGTTCATGTGTTACCTAGGAGGTGTTTCCGTCTATGGCGGCATGTTGTTACAATTTCGCTGCTGAAAAAAAGACGAAAAACAAGATGGCGCCGGTGTGTCTGGCTCGCCGCTTGTCTATGATCACTATTGTCTGTTTTGTGGTTATGTTGACGTGTGTTTCGAGGACCATCGACTCACTTCTAGTGTATGAACGCCAGGAGTTGTTGAGGATTGGGGAGTCAGTACAGTCATGTGAACTTTACAATGCAAGAGACCCGGATTCATGTTTCCATGCTAACCTACCTGAGTGCTTCCGTCGGGTGAACGCGCCGCTGCCCAGGAAGCGGAAACGCCGAGGAGTACGATCCGGCCGACTGCTAAAGGTGAAAGCTTGGCTGGCACTGTATCCTGACGCAGTGAGGTCCTCGGCAATTCCCCGGGAGTACAGCGACTGTTTTGGTCGCTATTTGTCACGCCGCGCGCTTCGGCTGGTCGGGTCTTGGTTGGTGCCAATCATCGGACAGCGGGAGGATCCCTGCGCGCTGCGCCCTCTTCGCTCGTCTCACCCGGGCTCAGGTGGCGTGTCCCTGGCTAATCTTCGGTCGCTGAGCTGGGCACCGTACGTGGCTACAACAACGTCTACGAGGTGTGCACTTGTGAATGCGAGATCCGTGATGAACAAGACTTTCGTTCTTCAGGACTTTTTCTCATCATGCTCTTTGGATATACTGTTCTTGACAGAAACCTGGATCGGCACCGGTGAGTCTGCTGCTTTTTCAGAGCTATTACCTCCAGACTGTACTTTCATTAACACGCCGAGAACAAGCGGTCGTGGCGGGGGTTTAGCTATTGTTTTAAATGAAAGCGTTCATCACAAGGTGATCGTGGAGTGGTCTTTTCCCTCCTTTGAACTGAGCTGTTTCGAGCTGCGACAGACTGATCCAGTATTTTGTGCTGTGATCTACAGACCACCAAAGCACAACAAAGATTTTATTAAGGACTTTTCGGACTTCATTGCTTTTAGTCTGGTGCGCTACGACAAGATTTTAATCGTCGGGGATTTTAATGTACACGTTTGTTGTCCTTCTAAACCCATGGCCGGAGAGTTTTTGGACTTGATCGAAGGTTTTAATTTGGCTCAGCATGTTACTGGCCCAACGCATGTACACGGACACACTTTAGACCTTGTACTGTCTTATGGTTTTAATGTTGACAATGTCGTTGTTGGTGATGCTGTGTTTTCCGATCATAGTCCTGTTACGTTCAATTTAAGTTTGGACCCTGATGTAAAACCGCCTGCCGTGCGTCATGGGCGTGTTATTAGAACTGACACTGCAGCCGCCTTTTCTCCTTTGTTCACTGTGTCTATGCAGAATATATCACACTCTGCAGACACTGAACAATTAATGTGCTCTTTTATTTCCACATGTTCTGAGATTCTGGACAGTATAGCGCCCCTCAGAGCTATACGTCCAAAGTCAAAACAGGAGCCTTGGCTCAATGAAACCACACGCACAGCTCGGCGTGAGTGGCGAAGGGCGGAGCGTAAGTGGAAAAGGGATCACTTGGAGGTCTCTTATCAAATTTTAAAAGAAAGCTGTCAGAACTATCAAAGTGTGGTTAAAGCTGAAAAAACTAAATATTTGTCAGACTTAATTTCAAATAGTATCAACAAGCCACGTGTTCTTTTTAAATCTATTAGTTCTGTTCTTAATCCGAATCCAGCCACTTCACTAGAGATGACAAGGGAAACTTGTGAAAAATTTCTCTCCTTTTTTAACGACAAGGTTGCTACTATTCGGGCAAATCTTTCTCCTTCTCCATTTAGTTTTAATGTGGCCACTCGGTGCTCGGCTGTGTTTTGTCAGTTTGAGCCTGTGTCCATGCCTGAGCTTACAGGAATAGTCGACAAATTAAAACCCTCGTCCTGTCCCACAGACCCAGTCCCCCCTCACTTTTTTAAAGAAGTTTGGGACTCTATTAACTTATCTGTTAGGGACATCATCAACAGCAGCTTGATTTCTGGCAGTGTGCCCTCTTTTTGTAAAGGAGCTGTTGTTGAGCCTTTGATCAAAAAAACAGGTCTTGATCCTACAAGTTTGTCAAATTATCGGCCCATTTCTAAATTACCTTTTGTGTCAAAAATTTTGGAGAAATGTGTTTTGGCGCAACTACAACCTTTTTTAGATGAAAATAGCACTTTAGATCCATTTCAGTCTGGATACAAAGCTTTGCACAGTACTGAATCTGCACTTTTAAAGGTTTTTAATGATTTGCTTTTAATATCTGATTCTGGCAGCTCTGCCATTTTAGTGCTTTTAGATCTTACAGCTGCCTTTGACACAGTCGACCACACAATTCTTTTAGATCGCCTGAGAGACTGTGTGGGTGTCAGGGGGACTGCATTAGAGTGGTTTAGATCCTACCTGTCAGAAAGGTCTTTCTCTGTCAGGCTGGGGGACGCCACTTCTTCTTCTGCTCCGCTTTACTGTGGTGTCCCCCAGGGATCTATTCTAGGCCCCATCCTGTTTGCACTGTACCTTCTTCCTCTTGGAGAGATTTTTAAGAGGCATGGAGTGTTTTATCACTTTTATGCAGACGACTGCCAAATTTATATGCCTATTTCAAAAGGCCACGGCCCCCTGACACCCCTTCTCAACTGTCTATGCGACGTCAAGGCTTGGTTAGCCCAGAATTTTTTAATAATGAATGAGGGAAAAACGGAAATTTTAGTGTTTGGTCCGGCCCTCACTGACTTGGGACCATTGCAAAATTATGTGCGTCCCAAAGTCACCAGCCTTGGCGTCACTATAGACAGCGATTTTAAACTTGACAAACAAGTCAATGGTGTTTTAAAATCGTGTTTTTATCATCTTCGTCTTTTAGCAAAGGTAAAACCGTTTTTATCTTTTAACCTTTTTGAACAAGTCGTGCATGCTTTTATTTCAAGTCGCCTGGACTACTGCAATGCACTTTATGCTGGCATTAGCCAAAAAGCTCTCTCCCGGTTGCAGTTAGTCCAGAATGCGGCAGCACGACTTTTAACAGGGGCCAGGAGACGCCAGCATATAACCCCAATCCTTGAGAGTTTGCACTGGCTCCCTGTTAATTTTAGAATTGATTTTAAAACCTTGCTGTTTGTTTTTAAAGCTTTACATGGACTGGCACCTCAGTATATCTCGGACCTCATCCAAACTTACAATCCTGCGCGCGCTCTGAGGTCCGAGAGCCAGCTCCAGCTCGTGGTGTCCAAGACGAGACTTAAAACCAGGGGAGACAGGGCCTTCTCTGTGGTCGGCCCTAAGCTCTGGAACACTCTGCCCCTCCATGTTCGAACTGCTCCCACAGTGGAGTGTTTTAAGTCTCGTCTTAAGACCCACTTTTATTCTCTGGCTTTTAGCACTACGTGAGTTGTGTGGTCCTCTGTTGTCCTCTGTGTTTTTAAAATTTTGCTTTTGCTTTCTATTTACTGTTTTAATTGGTTTTACCCTTTGAAATTGTTTTTAATCACATTTATTTTATATTGTTTTTAATTGTGTTTAATATTGTTGTGCAGCACTTTGGAAACATTTTGTTGTTTAAATGTGCTATATAAATAAAGTGGATTGGATTGGATTGGATATATATATATATATATATATATATATACAAGTGTAGAGAGGAATCAGGATGCTTTATCTGCCAGCCCCCGTCCTCGGTCATTTCTTGTTTTTGTGATTTTGTGCACTTTCTGTTGTGGCCTCAAAAAATATATAAGAATCCAAATGCAGATCAGTAAAAAAATCTCTATTTGATAACAAAAAATCACTGGAGAAAATTAATCTGTAGTAAAAACAGGAATTACAAAAGGTTCAGGGCAAAGGTCAGAGTAAGTGAGCTTGTGGCTAGATCCTACCGCAGGCAACGGACGAGATCCAGGGTTTAAGTCAGGTAGTTGATTAGAAGCAGGTGGGCTCGGATGACTGGTAGCACACCTGAAACTAATGACCGAGTAGGAGACTTACAGACACAAGAGGGGAGTAGGAAAACAAGAGGGTGAAAAAAATGGCAAGAGAACCGCCCTCATGACACTTTCCTGCTGCCCTAAACCTTTATTTTTGTTAATAAATACATGTTACTTGCACTTCGCCTTCTGCTTCTGCATCCTGGGGTCACGATCAACAACACTGAAAAAAATTAATAAATATATATGTATATATATATATATATATATATATATATATATATATATATATATATACATTAGGGATGTCCGATAATGGCTTTTTGCCAATATTTGATATTCCGATATTGTCCAACTCTTTAATTACCGATACCGATATCAACCAATACCGATATCAACCGATATATACAGTCATGGAATTAACACATTATTATGCGTAATTTGGACAACCAGGTATGGTGAAGATAAGGTACTTTAAAAAAATAAAAATAAAATAAAATAAGATAAATACATTAAAAACATTTTCTTGAATAAAAAAGAAAGTAAAACAATATAAAAACAGTTACATTGAAACTAGTAATTAATGAAAATTAGTAAAATTAACTGTTAAAGGTTAGTACTATTAGTGGACCAGCAGCACGCACAATCATGTGTGCTTACGGACTGTATCCCTTGCAGACTGTATTGATATATATTGATATATAATGTAGGAACCAGAATATTAATAACAGAAAGAAACAACCTTTTTGTGTGAATGAGTGTAAATGGGGGAGGGAGGTTTTTTGGGTTGCTGCACTAAATGTAAGTGTATCTTGTGTTGATTTAATAAAAATAAAAAAAAAACAACAAAAAAAAACATACCGATAATAGAAAAAACGATACCGATAATTTCCGATATTACATTTTACCGCATTTACCGGTCGATATTATATATATATATATATATATATATATATATATATATATATATATATATATATATATATATATATATATATATATATATATATATACATACACTGTATATACTGTATATACATGAAAATCTAATATATACATATATATATATATATATATATATATATATATATATATATATATAAATGGTTAAAGTGTCCGCCCTGAGATCGGTATTTACGCATGGAAAATTGGACCAAAAAAGCTAACATTAGTGTATTTATGTATGAAATATTGCACAAAATATGAATACATAACTTTTACAATGGAAATAGTAATCCACAGAAATCTATTTGAACTAATGTCAAGTATTTCTAGCTTTCTTATACTGTATATCCATGCTCTTGTCCTTGATGAGTGTCCGCCCTGAGATCGGTATGTCGTGAGTTCAAACCCCGGCCGAGTCATACCAAAGACTATACAAATGGGACCCATTACCTTCCTGCTTGGCATTCAGCATCAAGGGTTGGAATTGGGGGTTAAATCACCAAAAATTATTCCTGGGCGCGGCCAACGCTGCTGCCCACTGCTCCCCTCAACTCCCAGGGGGTGATCAAGGGTGATGGGTCAAATGCAGAAAATAATTTTGCCACACCTTGTGTGTGTGTGACAATCATTGGTACTTTAACTTAATATACCATATACAGGTAAAAGCCAGTAAATTAGAATATTTTGAAAAACTTGATTTATTTCAGTAATTGCATTCAAAAGGTGTAACTTGTACATTATATTTATTCATTGCACACAGACTGATGCATTCAAATGTTTATTTCATTTAATTTTGATGATTTGAAGTGGCAACAAATGAAAATCCAAAATTCCGTGTGTCACAAAATTAGAATATTACTTAAGGCTAATACAAAAAAGGGATTTTTAGAAATGTTGGCCAACTGAAAAGTATGAAAATGAAAAATATGAGCATGTACAATACTCAATACTTGGTTGGAGCTCCTTTTGCCTCAATTACTGCGTTAATGCGGCGTGGCATGGAGTCGATGAGTTTCTGGGACTGCTCAGGTGTTATGAGAGCCCAGGTTGCTCTGATAGTGGCCTTCAACTCTTCTGCGTTTTTGGGTCTGGCATTCTGCATCTTCCTTTTCACAATACCCCACAGATTTTCTATGGGGCTAAGGTCAGGGGAGTTGGCGGGCCAATTTAGAACAGAAATACCATGGTCCGTAAACCAGGCACGGGTAGATTTTGCGCTGTGTGCAGGCGCCAAGTCCTGTTGGAACTCGAAATCTCCATCTCCATAGAGCAGGTCAGCAGCAGGAAGCATGAAGTGCTCTAAAACTTGCTGGTAGACGGCTGCGTTGACCCTGGATCTCAAGAAACAGAGTGGACCGACACCAGCAGATGACATGGCACCCCAAACCAATATTCTAATTTACTGGCTTTTACCTGTATAGTATACATATATACCATTAACTTGTACAACATGTAAAGTACATAATATCCTAAACATTTTTTCAGGTAGAACAAATATCACCTAACATCTTTGACAATCAACGCATGATCGTAACAATCCATATTTTCTGTCATATTACAGTGTAGTTCCTCTCCTTTAAATGCAAGTGTGCCTAAAGCAGGAATACAAATGATTGATTCTTACAAAATACAAATTCTGGCAAAACACCAAAGCACTGCAGCTATTTTTTTATTTATTTTTTCCTTTAAAAGGGTGTTTATTTCCTTTCCGTGTTGAGCTGTTTCAAAAAGCAAACTGTTTAAAAACTTTTCATTAAAGCGAATTAATTGTCCAATCATGGTATTAAAAACGTAAACACTATATGTCTGTGATACACTTATGAATGATGAACAATTATACCTTTCTGCGATTAAGCAGGATACATTTGGAGTTAACTATGAACAAAATGTGAATAATCGTGATTAAATATTTGAATCGTTTGACATCCCTTTAATTAATCGTGGCTCGGTGGCCAAACACATTTCAGGGACTCATTTTGTCGTAAGTCTTTGTTTCTGAAGGTGATTATTAATTCTGCCTTACAACCCCCACCCTTCAGAGAATCCCCCCCCCCCCCCCATCAACACAGGAGCACTTGGGCATGTTTTAGAGCAAATGTAATTACGACGTAAGCGCCCCCCCCCCCCGCCCCCCCCCATGCACGCTGCTTTCAAGAAGTCCTTCTCCTTGTCGCGCCTTCAATACCTGATGATGTCAAGGCTCCTTTTGTGAGGTCGCCGAGGTTCCTCACATCAACCGCCACTCATGACCTTTTCTTTCAGCATCCCTCCTCCTCCTCCTCCTTCATCCTCCTTTCCCATTGGCTCGCTCTGCTTTTTGATGAAGAAATGCCAGTCTTGTTTCTGTGTATTGATAGTTTTTTTTTTTTTTTTAAGCGATGACTAAAAGTGCTACCTTCCCTCCAAGCGCATGTCACCGCCAACATTGGAGGAAAATGTTTTATTGGCCCCTCTCAGCGGTGCAAAGGAATGTAATCTGGCAAACAAATGTTGTGACAGACAGCTTGTCTGGAGCGTTTTTTTTACGACACGGTAGCAACAGCGTTAGGTCCCGCCACGCCATTTTGAAATAGCTTGCGCCTCGTTGGCAGCGTGGTGTTAATAACCGAGCGCAGCTGCGGGATTATTATTGCATTCAATTAAAAAGATGATGCTGCTTTGAGAGGGATGTTTTACAGTACATTAAAACACTTTTTGACAATTTATAATTGGCTCTGAATGCACCACGTAGATGCACACACGCGCTGAATTGTTCATTATGTGTAAAAATGTGAGCTTTTGAAACAAATAATTATAACTTTGTGTCCAAACTACCGTATTTTTCGGAGTGTAAGTCACACCGGAGTATAAGTCGCACCTGCCAAAAATGCATAATAAAGAAGGAAAAAAACATATATAAATCGCACTGGAGCCCGGCCAAACTATGAAAAAAAACTGCGACTTATAGTCCGAAAAATACGGTACTTACATTCAGGGTCAATTCTTCAAAATCAGATTTGGACCCAGAAAGTCTTCACCAAATCTTGCAAGATTTAAGCAAATAATTAATTTGACAAATATCCTTTTATCCTTTCCCTGGATTGTAAAAAACATTATTTTGAGTTTATTAGCCACAGAGCCATCTGTAATGGAGGGACGCCATTTACATCCATTAATCACTCTTATTGTAACGCTGTCCTTTTTTGTGCTCCGTTGTTTTGCTTCTGGTTTTCTAAATATATATATATATGGTGAAGACGTTATGTGTATATATATATATATATATATATATATGTATATATATACATATACATATATACATATATATATATATATATATATATATATATATATATATATATATATATATATATATATATATATATATATATATACGGTTAGGGTTAGGGTTAGGTTTGGGGTTAGGGTTAGGGTTAGGGGTTAGGGTTTTTTCCAATATATGTAAAATATGTGATGTATCATGTTCATACTGTTTGGGTTAGGGTTGGGGTTGGGATTAGGGTTAGGATTAGGGTTAGGGTTAGGGGGTTAGCATTAGGGGGTTATGGGTTAGGGCTAGGGTTAGGGTTAGGGTTAGGGTTAGGGGTTAGGGTTAGTTCCAATATATGTAAAATATGTGATGTATCATGTTCATACTGTTAGGGTTAGGGTTGGGGTTGGGGTTAGAGTTAGGATTAGGGTTATGATTAGGATTAGGGTTAGGGTTAGTTCCAATATATGTAAAATATGTGATGTATCATGTTCATACCGTTAGGGTTCGGGGTTAGAGTTGGGGTTGGGGTTGGGGTTAGGGTTGGGGTTAGGGTTAGGGTTAGGGCTAGGGTTAGGGTTAGGGTTGGGGGGTTAGGGGTTAGGGTTACGGTTAGGGTTAGGGTTAGGTTTGGGGTTAGGGTTAGGGTTAGGGGTTAGGGTTTTTTCCAATATATGTAAAATGTGTGATGTATCATGTTCATACTGTTTGGGTTAGGGTTGGGGTTGGGATTAGGGTTAGGATTAGGGTTAGGGTTAGGGGGTTAGCATTAGGGGGTTATGGGTTAGGGCTAGGGTTAGGGTTAGGGTTGGGGTTAGGGTTAGGGGTTAGGGTTAGTTCTAATATATGTAAAAGATGTGATGTATCATGTTCATACTGTTAGGGTTAGGGTTGGGGTTGGGGTTGGGGTTAGAGTTAGGATTAGGGTTAGGATTAGGATTAGGGTTAGGGTTAGTTCCAATATATGTAAAATATGTTATGTATCATGTTCACACTGTTAGTGTTAGGGGTTAGAGTTGGGGTTGGGGTTGGGGTTTGGGTTAGGGTTAGGGTTGGGGGGTTAGGGGTTAGGGTTACGGTTAGGGTTGGGATTGGGGTTGGGGTTAAGGTTAGGGTTAGGATTAGGGTTAGGTTTAGGATTAGGGTTAGGGTTACGCATAAAGAAAATAGTTGGTTAGGGTTAGGGCTATGGTTGGGGGTGGGGTTAGGATTAGGGTTAGGGTTAGAGTTAGGGGTTAGTGTTAGTTCCAATATATGTAAAATATGTGATGTATCATGTTCATACCGTTAGGGTTCGGGGTTAGAGTTGGGGTTGGGGTTGGGGTTAAGGTTGGGGTTAGGGTTAGGGTTAGGGCTAGGGTTAGGGTTAGGGTTGGGGGGTTAGGGGCTAGGGTTACGGTTAGGGTTAGGGTTAGGTTTGGGGTTAGGGTTAGGGTTAGGGGTTAGGGTTTTTTCCAATATATGTAAAATATGTGATGTATCATGTTCATACTGTTTGGGTTAGGGTTGGGGTTGGGATTAGGGTTAGGATTAGGGTTGGGGTTAGGGGGTTAGCATTAGGGGGTTAGGGTTAGGGTTAGGGTTAGGGGTTAGGGTTAGTTCCAATATATGTAAAATATGTGATGTATCATGTTCATACTGTTAGGGTTAGGGTTGGGGTTGGGGTTAGAGTTAGGATTAGGGTTATGATTAGGATTAGGGTTAGGGTTAGTTCCAATATATGTAAAATATGTGATGTATCATGTTCATACCGTTAGGGTTTGGGGTTAGAGTTGCGGTTGGGGTTGGGGTTAGGGTTGGGGTTAGGGTTAGGGCTAGGGTTAGGGTTAGGGTTGGGGGGTTAGGGGTTAGGGTTACGGTTAGGGTTAGGGTTAGGTTTGGGGTTAGGGTTAGGGTTAGGGTTGGGGGGTTAGGGGTTAGGGTTACGGTTAGTGTTGGGGTTGGGGTTAAGGTTAGGGTTAGGATTAGGGTTAGGTTTAGGATTAGGGTTAGGGTTAGGCATAAAGTGAAATTGTTGGTTTGGGTTAGGGCTATGGTTGGGGGTGGGGTTAGGATTAGGGTTAGGTTTAGGGGTTAGGTTTAGTTCCAATATATGTAAAATATGTGATGTATCATGTTCATACTGTTAGGGTTAGGGGTTAGAGTTGGGGTCTGGGTAGGGGTTAGGGTTAGGGTTAGAGTTAGGGTTGGGGGTTTAGGGCTTAGGGTTACGGTTAGGGTTAGGGTTAGGTTTGGGGTTAGGGTTAGGGTTAGGGGTTAGGGTTTTTTCCAATATATGTTAAATGTGTGATGTATCATGTTCATACTGTTAGGGTTAGGGTTGGGGTTGGGGTTAGCGTTAGGATTAGGGTTAGGGTTAGGGTTAGGGTTAGGCATAAAGAAAAGGAGTTGGTTAGGGTTAGGGCTATGGTTGGGGGTGGGGTTAGGATTAGTGTTAGGGTTAGGGTTAGGGTTAGGGATTAGGGTTAGTTCCAACATATTTAAAATATGTGATGTATCATGTTCATACTGTTAGGGTTAGGGGTTAGAGTTGGGGTTGGGGTTGGGGTTAGGGTTTGGGTTGGGGGGTTAGGGGTTGGGGTTAAGGTTAGGGTTAGGATTAGGGTTAGGTTTAGGATTAGGGTTAGGGTTAGGCATAAAGAAAATAGTTGGTTAGGGTTAGGGCTATGGTTGGGGGTGGGGTTAGGATTAGGGTTAGGGTTAGAGTTAGGGGTTAGTGTTAGTTCCAATATATGTAAAATATGTGATGTATCATGCTCATACTGTTAGGGTTCGGGGTTAGAGTTGGGGTTGGGGTTGGGGTTAGGGTTGGGGTTAGGGTTAGGGTTAGGGCTAGGGTTAGTGTTAGGGTTGGGGGGTTAGGGGTTAGGGTTAGGGTTACGGTTAGGGTTAGGGTTAGGTTTGGGGTTAGGGTTAGGGTTAGGTTTTAGGGTTTTTTCCAATATATGTAAAATATGTGATGTATCATGTTCATACTGTTTGGGTTAGGGTTGGGGTTGGGATTAGGGTTAGGATTAGGGTTAGGGTTAGGGGGTTAGCATTAGGGGGTTATGGGTTAGGGCTAGGGTTAGGGTTAGGGTTAGGGTTACTGTTAGGGGTTAGGGTTAGTTCCAATATATGTAAAATATGTGATGTATCATGTTCATACTGTTAGGGTTAGGGTTGGGGTTGGGGTTGGGGTTGGAGTTAGGATTAGCATTAGGGTTAGGGTTAGTTCCAATATATGTAAAATATGTGATGTATCATGTTCACACTGTTAGGGTTAGGGATTAGAGTTGAGGTTGGGGTTGGGGTTAGGGTTTGGGTTAGGGTTAGGGTTGGGGGGTTAGGGGTTAGGGTTACGGTTAGGGTTGGGATTGGGGTTGGGGTTAAGGTTAGGGTTAGGATTAGGGTTAGGTTTAGGATTAGGGTTAGGGTTAGGCATAAAGAAAATAGTTGGTTAGGGTTAGGGCTATGGTTGGGGGTGGGGTTAGGATTAGGGTTAGGGTTAGAGTTAGGGGTTAGTGTTAGTTCCAATATATGTAAAATATGTGATGTATCATGTTCATACTGTTAGGGTTCGGGGTTAGAGTTGGGGTTGGGGTTGGGGTTAGGGTTGGGGTTAGGGTTAAGGTTAGGGCTAGGGTTAGGGTTAGGGTTGGGGGGATAGGGGTTAGGGTTACGGTTAGGGTTAGGGTTAGGTTTGGGGTTAGGGTTAGGGTTAGGGGTTAGGGTTTTTTCCAATATATGTAAAATATGTGATGTATCATGTTCATACTGTTTGGGTTAGGGTTGGGGTTGGGATTAGGGTTAGGATTAGGGTTAGGGTTAGGGGGTTAGCATTAGGGGGTTATGGGTTAGGGCTAGGGTTAGGGTTAGGGTTGGGGTTAGGGTTAAGGGTTAGGGTTAGTTCCAATATATGTAAAATATGTGATGTATCATGTTCATACTGTTAGGGTTAGGGTTGGGGTTGGGGTTAGAGTTAGGATTAGGGTTAGGATTAGGATTAGGGTTAGGGTTAGTTCCAATATATGTAAAATATGTTATGTATCATGTTCACACTGTTAGGGTTAGGGGTTAGAGTTGGGGTTGGGGTTGGGGTTAGGGTTTGGGTTAGGGTTAGGGTTGGGGGGTTAGGGGTTAGGGTTACGGTTAGGGTTGGGATTGGGGTTGGGGTTAAGGTTAGGGTTAGGATTAGGGTTAGGTTTAGGATCAGGGTTAGGGTTACGCATAAAGAAAATAGTTGGTTAGGGTTAGGGCTATGGTTGGGGGTGGGGTTAGGATTAGGGTTAGGGTTAGAGTTAGGGGTTAGTGTTAGTTCCAATATATGTAAAATATGTGATGTATCATGTTCATACCGTTAGGGTTCGGGGTTAGAGTTGGGGTTGGGGTTGGGGTTAGGGTTGGGGTTAGGGTTAGGGTTAGGGCTAGGGTTAGGGTTAGGGTTGGGGGGTTAGGGGTTAGGGTTACGGTTAGGGTTAGGGTTAGGTTTGGGGTTAGGGTTAGGGTTAGGGGTTAGGGTTTTTTCCAATATATGTAAAATATGTGATGTATCATGTTCATACTGTTTGGGTTAGGGTTGGGGTTGGGATTAGGGTTAGGATTAGGGTTAGGGTTAGGGGGTTAGCATTAGGGGGTTATGGGTTAGGGCTAGGGTTAGGGTTAGGGTTAGGGTTAGGTGTTAGGGTTAGTTCCAATATATGTAAAATATGTGATGTATCATGTTCATACTGTTAGGGTTAGGGTTGGGGTTGGGGTTAGAGTTAGGATTAGGGTTATGATTAGGATTAGGGTTAGGGTTAGTTCCAATATATGTAAAATATGTGATGTATCATGTTCATACCGTTAGGGTTCGGGGTTAGAGTTGGGGTTGGGGTTGGGGTTAGGGTTGGATTTAGGGTTAGGGTTAGGGCTAGGGCTAGGGTTAGGGTTGGGGGGTTAGGGGTTAGGGTTACGGTTAGGGTTAGGGTTAGGTTTGGGGTTAGGGTTAGGGTTAGGGGTTAGGGTTTTTTCCAATATATGTAAAATGTGTGATGTATCATGTTCATACTGTTTGGGTTAGGGTTGGGGTTGGGATTAGGGTTAGGATTAGGGTTAGGGTTAGGGGGTTAGCATTAGGGGGTTATGGGTTAGGGCTAGGGTTAGGGTTAGGGTTGGGGTTAGGGTTAGGGGTTAGGGTTAGTTCCAATATATGTAAAATATGTGATGTATCATGTTCATACTGTTAGGGTTAGGGTTGGGGTTGGGGTTAGAGTTAGGATTAGGTTTAGGATTAGGATTAGGGTTAGGGTTAGTTCCAATATATGTAAAATATGTTATGTATCATGTTCACACTGTTAGGGTTAGGGGTTAGAGTTGGGGTTGGGGTTGGGGTTAGGGTTTGGGTTAGGGTTAGGGTTGGGGGGTTAGGGGTTAGGGTTACGGTTAGGGTTGGGATTGGGGTTGGGGTTAAGGTTAGGGTTAGGATTAGGGTTAGGTTTAGGATTAGGGTTAGGGTTACGCATAAAGAAAATAGTTGGTTAAGGTTAGGGCTATAGTTGGGGTGTGGGGTTAGGATTAGGGTTAGGGTTAGATTTAGGGGTTAGTGTTAGTTCCAATATATGTAAAATATGTGATGTATCATGTTCATACCTTTAGGGTTCGGGATTAGAGTTGGGGTTGGGGTTGGGGTTAGGGTTGGGGTTAGGGTTAGGGTTAGGGCTAGGGTTAGGGTTAGGGTTGGGGGGTTAGGGTTAGGTTTGGGGTTAGGGTTAGGGCTAGGGGTTAGGGTTTTTTCCAATATATGTAAAATATGTGATGTATCATGTTCATACTGTTTGGGTTAGGGTTGGGGTTGGGATTAGGGTTAGGATTAGGGTTAGGGTTAGGGGGTTAGCATTAGGGGGTTATGGGTTAGGGCTAGGGTTAGGGTTAGGGTTAGGGTTAGGGTTAGGGGTTAGGGTTAGTTCCAATATATGTAAGATATGTGATGTATCATGTTCATACTGTTAGGGTTAGGGTTGGGGTTGGGGTTAGAGTTAGGATTAGGGTTATGATTAGGATTAGGGTTAGGGTTAGTTCCAATATATGTAAAATATGTGATGTATCATGTTCATACTGTTAGGGTTAGGGTTGGGGTTGGGGTTAGAGTTAGGATTAGGGTTATGATTAGGATTAGGGTTAGGGTTAGTTCCAATATATGTAAAATATGTGATGTATCATGTTCATACCGTTAGGGTTCGGGGTTAGAGTTGGGGTTGGGGTTGGGGTTAGGGTTGGGGTTAGGGTTAGGGCTAGGGTTAGGGTTAGGGTTGGGGGGTTAGGGGTTAGGGTTACGGTTAGGGTTAGGGTTAGGTTTGGGGTTAGGGTTAGGGTTAGGGGTTAGGGTTTTTTCCAATATATGTAAAATATGTGATGTATCATGTTCATACTGTTTGGGTTAGGGTTGGGGTTGGGATTAGGGTTAGGATTAGGGTTAGGGTTAGGGGGTTAGCATTAGGGGGTTATGGGTTAGGGCTAGGGTTAGGGTTATGGTTAGGGGTTAGGGTTAGTTTCAATATATGTAAAATATGTGATGTATCATGTTCATACTGTTAGGGTTAGGGTTGGGGTTGGGGTTAGAGTTAGGATTAGGGTTATGATTAGGATTAGGGTTAGGGTTAGTTCCAATATATGTAAAATATGTGATGTATCATGTTCATACCGTTAGGGTTCGGGGTTAGAGTTGGGTTTGGGGTTGGGGTTAGGGTTGGGGTTAGGGTTAGGGTTAGGGCTAGGGTTAGGGTTAGGGTTGGGGGGTTAGGGGATAGGGTTACGGTTAGGGTTAGGGTTAGGTTTGGGGTTAGGGTTAGGGTTAGGGGTTAGGGATTTTTCCAATATATGTAAAATATGTGATGTATCATGTTCATACTGTTTGGGTTAGGGTTGGGGTTGGGATTAGGGTTAGGATTAGGGTTAGGGTTAGGGGGTTAGCAATAGGGGGTTATGGGTTAGGGCTAGGGTTAGGGTTAGGGTTAGGGTTAGGGTTAGGGGTTAGGGTTAGTTCCAATATATGTAAAATATGTGATGTATCATGTTCATACTGTTAGGGTTAGGGTTGGGGTTGGGGTTAGAGTTAGGATTAGGGTTATGATTAGGATTAGGGTTATGGTTAGTTCCAATATATGTAAAATATGTGATGTATCATGTTCATACTGTTAGGGTTAGGGTTGGGGTTGGGGTTAGAGTTAGGATTAGGGTTATGATTAGGATTAGGGTTAGGGTTAGTTCCAATATATGTAAAATATGTGATGTATCATGTTCATACCGTTAGGGTTCGGGGTTAGAGTTGGGGTTGGGGTTGGGGTTAGGGTTGGGGTTAGGGTTAGGGTTAGGGCTAGGGTTAGGGTTAGGGTTAGGGTTGGGGGGTTAGGGGTTAGGGTTACGGTTAGGGTTAGGGTTAGGTTTGGGGCTAGGGTTAGGGTTAGGGGTTAGGGTTCTTTCCAATATATGTAAAATATGTGATGTATCATGTTCATACTGTTTGGGTTAGGGTTGGGGTTGGGATTAGGGTTAGGATTAGGGTTAGGGGGTTAGCATTAGGGGGTTATGGGTTAGGGCTAGGGTTAGGGTTAGGGTTAGGGGTTAGGGTTAGTTCCAATATATGTAAAATATGTGATGTATCATGTTCATACTGTTAGGGTTAGGGTTGGGGTTGGGGTTAGAGTTAGGATTAGGGTTATGATTAGGATTAGGGTTAGGGTTAGTTCCAATATATGTAAAATATGTGATGTATCATGTTTATACTGTTAGGGTTAGGGTTGGGGTTGGGGTTAGAGTTAGGATTAGGGTTATGATTAGGATTAGGGTTAGGGTTAGTTCCAATATATGTAAAATATGTGATGTATCATGTTCATACTGTTAGGGTTCGGGGTTAGAGTTGGGGTTGGGGTTGGGGTTAGGGTTGGGGTTAGGGTTAGGGCTAGGGTTAGGGTTAGGGTTGGGGGGTTAGGGGTTAGGGTTACGGTTAGGGTTAGGGTTAGGGTTAGGTTTGGGGCTAGGGTTAGGGTTAGGGGTTAGGGTTTTTTCCAATATATGTAAAATATGTGATGTATCATGTTCATACTGTTTGGGTTAGGGTTGGGGTTGGGATTAGGGTTAGGATTAGGGTTAGGGTTAGGGGGTTAGCATTAGGGGGTTATGGGTTAGGGCTAGGGTTAGGGTTAGGGTTGGGGTTAGGGTTAGGGTTTAGGGTTTGTTCCAATATATGTAAAATATGTGATGTATCATGTTCATACTGTTAGGGTTAGGGTTGGGGTTGGGGTTAGAGTTAGGATTAGGCTTAGGTTTAGGATTAGGGTTAGGGTTAGTTCCAATATATGTAAAATATGTGATGTATCATGTTCATACTGTTAGGGTTAGGGTTGGGGTTGGGGTTAGAGTTAGGATTAGGGTTATGATTAGGATTAGGGTTAGGGTTAGTTCCAATATATGTAAAATATGTGATGTATCATGTTCATACCGTTAGGGTTAGGGTTGGGGTTGGGGTTA
>NC_084553.2:55010950-55068450 GCF_033978685.3 Nerophis lumbriciformis
TTGAGGTCCCAAATGTGTTTGCTGAGTTCTGTAGTATTCCGCAGGTTTTGGTTCCTGAAAGAAGCCTTGTGATTGTTCCATCTGGTTTTGAATTCTCCCTCGGTTAATCCTACATATGTGTCGGATGTGTTAATGTCCTTGCGTATTACCTTAGATTGGTAGACAACTGATGTTTGTAAGCACCCCCCGTTGAGAGGGCAATCAGGTTTCTTTCGACAGTTACAGCCTTTGTTGGTTTTGGAGTCGCTCTGTCCGGGGGCCGACGGCTCATTTGCAATTGTTTTGTTGTGGTTTGAGATGATTTGTCGTATATTGTTCATGCAGCTGTAGCTCAATTTAATGTTGTTCTTGTTGAAAACTTTTCTTAGGGTGTTGTCTTTGGGAAAGTGTTTTTCAATCAGATTGAGGAATTTGTGTCCAATGTTAGTTGAGACGTTTTTGCTGTATGGGGGGTTGTACCAGATGATGTCGTTTCGTTTTCTGTTCTTTTTTGGCTGGTTTCCTGGCGTGGGTTCATAGGTGAGGGTGAAATTGTATCCGCTTTCATCAAGGGCTTTTTGGTACGGGGGGGTTGCTTGGTCAAATTCAGCTCTGCTAGATGACAGCATCGATAGTCTTTTATTAATTCCGGTAGGTATTCTTTTCGTGGTGGTGGGTGGGTGGTTGCTGTCATGGTGCACGTATTGGAGTGTTGTGTTGGGTTTCGTGAATGGTTGGTAGCTGTTATTTCTCAGGTTGAAAGTGACGTCAAGGAAGTTGACGGTTTGCTTGTTGGCTTCAATCGTGATCCGTAGGCCGTTCTCTTTGAAAATTTGGCATATGCGCTTCTTGGTATTCTCGCTGCTCCTTGGCGAGGCGCGACACACTGCCAGTCCGTCATCACGGTAAATACCAAGGTTCAGATTGAGGCTAGCGAGCTGGGAGAGGAGGAAACTCCCAACGAGTATATATATAGTATATATATAGATTTGGCCCCCGTGCCTTGAGTTTGACACTTGTGTCTTAAAATAAGGTACCTCCAAATACATAAACGCTGTAGCTTTGATCATTATCTCAAGTGAAGAGGTGAACCTTGCATGATGTTGCTATTAGAATGATGAGTGTCATTTTGGCATCGTTGTTCACGTATGTTAGTGTTGCTAAAGTTTATGTCCTCCATATTATACGTTATGTGATGTATGGCATCTATTACGCAGAATAAGAGCAGGGTAACGGTGTACATGTATAAAGTATCACTTCTCGGGGACACTGTCAGAAACAAGTGTGCAGAAACAGTTCATTAACATGAAACCTACAGACAATCAAAGTTGTGTTCTCAATAGTTGAAAATTATAATAAAGATTAGTTTAAAGCCTTGTTGTTGTTGTTGTTGTTGCCAGAAGTCCTTTATATTGATACGCACTTGTGGACGTAAGTGCTTGTAATGTCATTTTCTGCACAGCTGTTTTGTTGTGTAGTTGCTACGCAGTGTCCCACGGCAATAGCGGACAATACCATTATAACACATTTTGAGGTGAATGAATACAGCTGGTGGAAAATACATGAAGGATCAATGGGGGGTCTTCAGTGCTATATGTAGTTTTTTTCTTCTTTTTTGTCTAATTACTGTATGTTTTCTAGTGTGGGGAAATATAAGAAGCGGCCGTTCATTCATCCTTTGACCTGATTTTCTACCTCTCCTGCAGTCCCAGCACACTTAAATGCCTAATTGGCTTCCTTATTAGCCATACAACTATACAGCCATCTGTAAAGGAGGGACGCCATTCACATCCATAATTCAAGCCACACCTATTGTAACGCCGGCGAGCCAGACAGGGTCTTTTTGTGTGCTACGTCGTTTTGCTTCTTGTCCTCCTTTTGACCATTACCTCACCTTTTGTCCTGCATTAAAACCGCACATATAACATAACAACATGGCCTGCATGACGCTCAGACTGCTGAACCCACGTTACCCATGGGAGACAATGGAAATAGAAATGATCTGTCCCGGGGTCAAGCTGGTGTAAAAGTTAACATAAGGCAAATGTAAAAAAAATAATTACAAATAAGTAATATTTTTGCTAGCAACTGACTGACTGGGAGGTGAGTCTCTTTACATAAAGACTGCAATTTTCCTCTTTTGTTGTTATTTTCAATAAATGGTTGCTTTAGACCAGTTTTTCTCAAATAGTGACCCCGGTGTGCTTTATCAGTATCATGCAGTATCACGCTTCAAACTGCGCTACTAAAACATGTGCAGTACAACACGTACTCATTGTAATCATTAATGCTGACTTTGTCATTTTGATGGAAAAAATAAATTACAAAAATTGTTTAGTTCATTTTTGTTTTGTAAGTTAGGGTTTTGTATATTTTGATCCTGAGTTTATGCTGCCAATCAATTTGAATGTATTTATATATTTTGATTGCATTTTGTTTTTCTGTATCAAATAGCTCAAGTCAGTCAAAAATATTTGGTATTATTTATATACGTATAATAATACGTACATGCACTATTTATTATTTTCAGGCACTTTAAATCTTTTCTGTTACAGACTAGAAATAATTGTTCAAAAGATATGGTTTGTTGTAAATTATTCTTTACTTATTTTTTATTTTCTTTTTCTTTTCTTTAATATGTATAAGGAAACACAATTATGCAGAGATGTATACAACAATTTCATAGACAAATTGTTGTTGCTTGTGCAGCACTTTGAGACACTTGTGATTTAGGGCTATATAAATAAACATTGATTGATTGTTTGATAGAAACACTACTTATAGTTACAGCGGAGAATGGGGGGGAGGGGCGTAACATGTTTTTTGTTTTCCTTTGGGGGGGATAACAGAAAACTTATATACAGTACATTTTTGCAAAAAATCAGGGAACATATCTGCTACCTTCCATTTTCAATTCTCGGGTCATTTCTACTTGTTGCTATCATTTGTACACCCTTTGTAATGGCCCAACAAGCATAAAGAAGCAGAATATGTGTGTGTGGTGTATCAGATCGGTGGCCATCTGTCAACAAATAATAAGTAGATATTTTGATCATTACAATGAAAAAATTTGTCGAAATTGCTTCAGAGTCATATGTTTTGTTCTGTAGTTACAAAACGTGTTTGCGTACGCATTATTCTTTTCTGCAAAGCTATTATATTATACAAATATTATTAAAAACTATATGGATATTATATAAATATAACCATATATATATATATATATATATATATATATATATATATATATAAAAAATATATATATATATTTATAATATATATGTATATATAAAAACATAGTTTTGTATATATAAATAAACAGTACATTTACATTTAGTTGTATTTATGTATGTATTATTTACTATTAGTATTATACTATTTACATTTGTTTTATATTTATATTTCGTTGTTTTTTTTAATATAAAATAACATAACTTTTTTCAACTTCAAAATATCCATAACAAAACATTAAGACACAAAATGTGGTTTATTTATATATATATATATATATATATATATATATATATATATATATATATATATATATATATATATATATATATATATATATATATATATATATATATATATATATATATATATATATATATATATATATATATATATATATATATATATATATATATATATATATATATATATAATATACATACACACATATATATGTATATATATATATATATATATATATATACATATATATATATATATATATATATATAAATATACATTACACACATATATATGTATATATATATATATATATATATATATATATATATATATATATATATATATATATATATATATATATATGTTCAAACTGTTCAAAATAAACCATTTTTTGTGTATGTTCTTAATGTTTTGTTATGGATATTTTGAAGTTGAAAAAAGTTCTGTTATTTTATATTTAAAAAAAAAGAAGTAATATATATATATATATATATATATATATATATATATATATATATATATATATATATATATTTATAATATACATGTATATATAAAAACATAGTTTTGTATATATAAATAAACAGTACATTTACATTTAGTTGTATTTATGTATGTATTATTTACTATTAGTATTATACTATTTACATTTGTTTTATATTTATATTTCGTTTTTTTTTTTTATATAAAATTACATAACTTTTTTCAACTTCAAAATATCCATAACAAATTATTAAGACACAAAATGTGGTTTATTTATATATATATATATATATATATATATATATATATATATATATATATATATATATATATATATATATATATATATATATATATATATATATATATAAATATACATACACACATATATATGTATATATATATATATATATATATATATATATATATATATATATATATATATATATATATATGTTCAAACTGTTCAAAATAAACCATATTTTGTGTATGTTCTTAATGTTGTGTTATGGATATTTTGAAGTTGAAAAAAGTTCTGTTATTTTATATTTAAAAAAAAAAAAAGTAATATATATATATATATATATATATATATATATATATATATATATATATATATATATATATATATATATATATATATATACACACATTAACACATCCGACACATATGTAGGATTAACCGAGGGTGAATTCAAAACCAGATGGAACAACCACAAGGCTTCTTTCAGGAACAAAAACCTGCGAAATACCACAGAACTCAGCAAACACATTTGGGACCTCAAAGACAATAATGTTGAATATTCAATAACATGGCAAATTCTTGCATCCAGCACACCTTACAATAGTGGTAATAAAAGATGCAACCTATGCTTGAAAGAGAAACTGTTTATTATCTACCGTCCAGACCTGTCATCCCTCAACAAGCGCAGCGAAATTGTAACAACATGCCGCCATAGACGGAAACACCTCCTAGGTAACACATGAACCAATCACCACGCCCCTAGGCCAGCCTGTACCCACCCACTCTGTGCCCTATATAAACCATGGTATGCGAATGCTCCCATTAAAATCTCCTGACGATTGAGGGTACCCCCCTCATGAAACAGGCCTGTAGAGATGAAATAGTCTTGTGATTTTTTTTCCCCACACATACATATATATATATATATATATATATATATATATATATGTATTTGTATATTTCATAGTAAAGTATTGTTTTTGCAGGTCAGGTGTTTTGACTTTTTAATCCAGCAGATAGCGCAGTTATAAAACACCAACACAGTATCAGTGCAGTGTCGATACAGCCAGTGAGTGTGCCACGCACTCACCGTGGCATCATTTACCCACCACTGCCGGCAGGTATCTCCGCTTCTTTATCTTACGGCCACATTTACGCGGCGAGGAAAAAGCCGTCCGTCTGTCCCCTGTGCTGTAATAAGACAGCTGTGATGGTATCTAATGACAAGGCAGACGGGCCGGTTCCTGATGCCATTATCAAAGTTGGCCTCATCCGTCAGATGGCGCAGGCCTGACAGGGAATGTGAGTGCGGTGACAGGAAAAGAGCGGCGATGAGAGGATGGCGCGGCGAGGAGCAGGAAGTGTTTGGTGTGAGGAGGCGGCCCACCTTTTTACCCCCTGTGACCTGGAGGGGGCGTGGCTGAGGGAAGGGACAGGCAAACCTCTTCACTAATTCACACAACATTGTACTGCACATACCCACATTATCTTTGTATTATTTGAAGATATTTTATACATATGTAAATGTACAATTGAATATTATTATTATTAATATTTTACTGTTACAGTTCTATTGGATGGTTGAAAATAAGTTGAATCAATTAACATGACTCAGGTGTGGTCACTCAACCTAAAAGTTGCAGGTTCGATCCATCAGTCACACTGTGACCATGATACTGAATTCCCAGTTGCTCCTGATACTGCGTCTTCAGTAGGTAAATGTGGTAATAGTGCCAAAGCGCTTGGAGTACCTTGAAGGTAAAAAAGTGCCAGAAAAGTAAAATCCATTTACCGTTCCATTTATTTGCATATAAATATTGGCGTATTTACCATCGCTATGTTTAAAACACTGTTTAGTTTTAGTAGTACAGTATTCATTTATTAAAATATTATTATTTTTTAATTGTATTTTGCTTCATTATTCTAATTTATGGTTGTTTTGTTATGTTTTGTTTTATGGTTGTTTTAATTATAAAACTATTAGGCATATTTTATTTATTGTATGACTGTTCAAAAATAAACCATATTTTGTGTATGTTCTTAATGTTTTGTTATGGATATTTCAAAGTTGAAAATAGTTCCGTTATTTTATATTAAAAAAACAAAAACAAAACAAAAAAACAGTTAATATAAAACAAATGTAAATAGTATAATACCATCCATCCATCCATCCATCTTCTTCCGCTTATCCGAGGTCGGGTCGCGGGGGCAGCAGCCTAAGCAGGGAAGCCCAGACTTCCCTCTCCCCAGCCACTTCGTCCAGCTCCTCCCGGGGGATCCCGAGGCGTTCCCAGGCCAGCCGGGAGACATAGTCTTCCCAACGTGTCCTGGGTCTTCCTCGTGGCCTCCTACCGGTCGGACATGCCCTAAACACCTCCTTAGGGAGGCGCTCGGGTGGCATCCTGACCAGATGCCCGAACCACCTCATCTGGCTCCTCTCGATGCGGAGGAGCAGCGGCTTTACTTTGAGCTCCCCCCGGATGACAGAGCTTCTCACCCTATCTCTAAGGGAGAGCCCCGCCACCCGGCGGAGGAAACTCATTTCGGCCGCTTGTACCCGTGATCTTGTCCTTTCGGTCATAACCCAAAGCTCATGACCATAGGTGAGGATGGGAACGTAGATCGACCGGTAAATTGAGAGCTTTGCCTTCCGGCTCAGCTCCTTCTTCACCACAACGGATCGATACAGCGTCCGCATTACTGAAGACGCCGCACCGATCCGCCTGTCGATCTCACGATCCACTCTTCCCTCACTCGTGAACAAGACTCCGAGGTACTTGAACTCCTCCACTTGGGGCAAGATCTCCTCCCCAACCCGGAGATGGCACTCCACCCTTTTCCGGGCGAGAACCATGGACTCGGACTTGGAGGTGCTGATTCTCATCCCAGTCGCTTCACACTCAGCTGCGAACCGATCCAGTGAGAGCTGAAGATCCTGGCCAGATGAAGCCATCAGGACCAAATCATCTGCAAAAAGCAGAGACCTAATCCTGCAGCCACCAAACCGGATCCCCTCAACGCCTTGACTGCGCCTAGAAATTCTGTCCATAAAGGTTATGAACAGAATCGGTGACAAAGGGCAGCCTTGGCGGAGTCCAACCCTCACCGGAAACGTGTCCGACTTACTGCCGGCAATGCGAACCAAGCTCTGACACTGATCATACAGGGAGCGGACCGCCACAATCAGACAGTCCGAAACCCCATACTCTCTGAGCACTCTCCACAGGACTTCCCGAGGGACACGGTCGAATGCCTTCTCCAAGTCCACAAAGCACATGTAGACTGGTTGGGCAAACTCCCATGCACCCTCAAGGACCCTGCCGAGAGTATAGAGCTGGTCCACAGTTCCACGACCAGGACGAAAACCACACTGTTCCTCCTGAATCCGAGGTTCGACTATCCGGCGTAGCCTCCTCTCCAGTACACCTGAATAGACCTTACCGGGAAGGCTGAGGAGTGTGATCCCACGATAGTTAGAACACACCCTCCGGTTCCCCTTTTTAAAGAGAGGAACCACCACCCCGGTCTGCCAATCCAGAGGTACTGCCCCCGATGTCCACGCGATGCTGCAGAGTCTTCTCAACCAAGACAGCCCTACAGCATCCAGAGCCTTAAGGAACTCCGGGCGGATCTCATCCACCCCCGGGGCCTTGCCACCGAGGAGCTTTTTAACTACCTCAGCAACCTCAGCCCCAGAAATAGGAGAGCCCACCACAGATTCCTCAGGCACTGCTTCCTCATAGGAAGACGTGTTGGTGGGATTGAGGAGGTCTTCGAAGTATTCCCTCCACCGATCCACAACTTCCGCAGTCGAGGTCAGCAGAACACCATCCGCACCATACACGGTGTTGGCACTGCACTGCTTCCCCTTCCTGAGGCGGTGGATGGTGGTCCAGAATCGCTTCGAAGCCGTCCGGAAGTCGTTTTCCATGGCTTCCCCGAACTCCTCCCATGTCCGAGTTTTTGCCTCCGCGACCGCTGAAGCCGCACACCGCTTGGCCTGTCGGTACCTGTCCGCTGCCTCAGGAGTCCCATGAGCCAAAAGAACCCGATAGGACTCCTTCTTCAGCTTGACGGCATCCCTCACCGCCGGTGTCCACCAACGGGTTCTAGGATTACCGCCACGACAGGCACCAACTACCTTGCGGCCACAGCTCCAATCAGCCGCCTCGACAATAGAGGTGCGGAACATGGTCCACTCGGACTCAATGTCCAGCACCTCCCTCGTGACATGTTCAAAGTTCTTCCGGAGGTGGGAATTGAAACTCTCTCTGACAGGAGACTCTGCCAGACGTTCCCAGCAAACCCTCACAATGCGTTTGGGCCTGCCAGGTCTGTCCGGCATCCTCCCCCACCATCGCAGCCAACTCACCACCAGGTGGTGATCGGTAGAAAGCTCCGCCCCTCTCTTCACCCGAGTGTCCAAAACATGAGGCCGCAAATCCGATGACACAACTACAAAGTCGATCATAGAACTGCGGCCTAGGGTGTCCTGGTGCCAAGTGCACATATGGACACCCTTATGCTTGAACATGGTGTTCGTTATGGACAATCCGTGACGGGCACAAAAGTCCAATAACAAAACACCACTTGGGTTCAGATCCGGGCGGCCATTCTTCCCAATCACGCCTCTCCAGGTTTCACTGTCGTTGCCAATATGAGCGTTGAAGTCCCCCAGTAGAACGAGGGAATCACCCGGGGGAGCACTCTCAAGTACTCCCTCGAGTGAATCCAAAAAGGGTGGGTACTCTGAGCTGCTGTTTGGCGCGTAAGCGCAAACAACAGTCAGGACCCGTCCCCCCACCCGAAGGCGGAGGGAAGCTACCCTCTCGTCCACCGGGTTGAACTCCAACATGCAGGCTCTGAGCCGGGGGGCAACAAGAATTGCCACCCCAGCCCGTCGCCTCTCACTGCTGGCAACGCCAGAGTGGAAGAGAGTCCAGCCCCTCTCGAGAGAACTGGTTCCAGAGCCCTTGCTGTGCGTCGAGGTGAGTCCGACTATATCCAACCGGAACTTCTCTACCTCGCGCACTAGCTCAGGCTCCTTCCCCCCCAGCGAGGTGACGTTCCACGTCCCAAGAGCTAGCTTCTGTAGCCGAGGATCGGACCGCCAAGTGCCCTGCCTTCGGCTACCGCCCAGCTCACATTGCACCCGACCTCTATGGCCCCTGCTATGGGTGGTGAGCCCATTGGAGGGGGGACCCACGTTGCCTCTTCGGGCTGTGCCCGGCCGGGCCCCATGGGGACAGGCCCGGCCACCAGGCGCTCGCCATCGTGCCCCAACTCCGGGCCTGGCTCCGGAGGGGGGCCCCGGTGACCCGCGTCCGGGCGAGGGAAATCTGAGTCTCGGTTCTTGCATTTCCATAGAAGTCTTCGAGCTGCTCTTTGTCTGATCCCTCACCTAGGACCTGTTTGTCTTGGGAGACCCTACCAGGGGGCATGGAAGCCCCCGGACAACATAGCTCCTAGGATCATTGGGACACGCAAACTCCTCTACCACGTTAAGGTGGCAGCTCAGAGAGGAGTATAATACTATTAGTTAAATAATAAATACATAAATACAACTACATGTAAATGTACTGTTTATTTATATATAAAAAACTATGTTTTGATATATATATATATATATATATATATATATATATATATATAAATATGTATACATATATATAAATATATGTCTTAATAAGGTTATCCAAAAAATAGTGCTCGATACCTTGCATTCAAAAGGTGTAACTTGTACATTATATTTATTCATTGCACACAGACTGATGCATTCAAATGTTTATTTCATTTAATTTTGATGATTTGAAGTGGCAACAAATGAAAATCCAAAATTCCGTGTGTCACAAAATTAGAATATTACTTAAGGCTAATACAAAAAAGGGATTTTTAGAAATGTTGGCCAACTGAAAAGTATGAAAATGAAAAATATGAGCATGTACAATACTCAATACTTGGTTGGAGCTCCTTTTGCCTCAATTACTGCGTTAATGCGGCGTGGCATGGAGTCGATGAGTTTCTGGCACTGCTCAGGTGTTATGAGAGCCCAGGTTGCTCTGATAGTGGCCTTCAACTCTTCTGCGTTTTTGGGTCTGGCATTCTGCATCTTCCTTTTCACAATACCCCACAGATTTTCTATGGGGCTAAGGTCAGGGGAGTTGGCGGGCCAATTTAGAACAGAAATACCATGGTCCGTAAACCAGGCACGGGTAGATTTTGCGCTGTGTGCAGGCGCCAAGTCCTGTTGGAACTTGAAATCTCCATCTCCATAGAGCAGGTCAGCAGCAGGAAGCATGAAGTGCTCTAAAACTTACTGGTAGACGGCTGCGTTGACCCTGGATCTCAGGAAACAGAGTGGACCGACACCAGCAGATGACATGGCACCCCAAACCATCACCCAACCATGCAAATGTTGCATTTCCTTTGGAAATCGAGGTCCCAGAGTCTGGAGGAAGACAGGAGAGGCACAGGATCCACGTTGCCTGAAGTCTAGTGTAAAGTTTCCACCATCAGTGATGGTTTGGGGTGCCATGTCATCTGCTGGTGTCGGTCCACTCTGTTTCCTGAGATCCAGGTTCAACGCAGCCGTCTACCAGCAAGTTTTAGAGCACTTCATGCTTCCTGCTGCTGACCTGCTCTATGGAGATGGAGATTTCAAGTTCCAACAGGACTTGGTGCCTGCACACAGCGCAAAATCTACCCGTGCCTGGTTTACGGACCATGGTATTTCTGTTCTAAATTGGCCCGCCAACTCCCCTGACCTTAGCCCCATAGAAAATCTGTGGGGTATTGTGAAAAGGAAGATGCAGAATGCCAGACCCAAAAACGCAGAAGAGTTGAAGGCCACTATCAGAGCAACCTGGGCTCTCATAACACCTGAGCAGTGCCAGAAACTCATCGACTCCATGCCACGCCGCATTAACGCAGTAATTGAGGCAAAAGGAGCGCCAACCAAGTATTGAGTATTGTACATGCTCATATTTTTCATTTTCATACTTTTCAGTTGGCCAACATTTCTAAAAATCCCTTTTTTGTATTAGCCTTAAGTAATATTCTAATTTTGTGACACACGGAATTTTGGATTTTCATTTGTTGCCACTTCAAATCATCAAAATTAAATGAAATAAACATTTGAATGCATCAGTCTGTGTGCAATGAATAAATATAATGTACAAGTTACACCTTTTGAATGCAATTACTGAAATAAATCAAGTTTTTCAAAATATTCTAATTTACTGGCTTTTACCTGTATACATTTTATAATCATATATATGACCCTGAAAAGGACAAGCGGTAGAAATTGAATGGATGGATGGGTATTGGTAAGGCTTTTTAATTCATTTTGTATGTTTTTTTGTTTAGCTTGCCTTAGCAAACTATTTTAGTGGATTATATTAGATTGCACTGCAGTGTTTGAAAAATATGAATGCAAAGAAAAAGTTATTCTGCATGTGGCTCACAAGCCACCGATAGGATTTTGAGTGTTATTACATAAAGCGCTAATCCAGCATTGTTTGTGCTTAAGAGGCGTATTGCACGGCTGACTCAAAGGCACACTTTTGTCAGTCGAGCACAGGAACTTTCCAGCATGTTGAATGACTCTCAAGCGGACGCACTGTGGAGTTTACGCTGGCGCGGATTAACATGTTTGGAAATTCTTAACTCTCTCCATCTGACATCTTTGTGGCGGAAGAAAAGCCGGGGGAAGCTTTGACATTTTTTTTCACATGATCGCCGCCCTGCTTGGAATGGAGGAGAGAAGAAAAAAAACGGTGCCTTTTGAGAGGCACTGAAGCCCAGGAAAATTGTTTGTTGACCAGACAAGCGCCGTCCAATTGCGGCTGTCAGGCTTGTGTGGCCAGCCGAATTCCTTTGGGGAAACAGATTAATAGTTCATTTTCATGGTGTTGCATTCACAGCCACAAAGAAAAGCGGAGAAAGTGAGCGTCGATAGTGCCATTTTTTTGTATTTATTTATAAACACCGGCCTTTTGGACTTGTAAAAATGTAGCTTTTTTTTTGCATATATTTGCATGTATCCCTGTTATAAATGATGTTTACCACCTGAGAAAGTGACAAAATGATCTCACTGTAATTCAGTCAGAACAGCAAATACTGCAGTACACAACACTATTTTATCTGTTTGTAGTTGTTTGTCATAAGTAAGGTTTTTAGAAAGTATTAAAACATCAACAAAGGCATCCCTTCAATCAGGGACGAAGACCTCCACAAATGGGCCAATTGTGGAGGACCTCTTCCCTCCGGGTTCCACGGACCACCAATGACAGACATGACTTCGAGCAGTTTCGTGACTTCTTTTATTTTTTCAAATAACCTTCGTCTTGTGGGGTCGCTCTTCGGTTGCTTTTCAGCCTCCCGCGTCCTCGTCTTCGTCTCGCTCTCGGTCGCTTCCGCGCTGCACGTACCACTGGGTCTCCAACTCTTTCTGCCCCGTCCTCCTCTGCTGCTGCCCTTTTACACACTGACAGGTGATTAAAAAATTGCGCCCAGGTGGGCGATCCAAGCACCTGACATCCATCTCAGAGCCGGTCCCTGCGCGCCTTGCCTCGCTGCAGGTCTGCCGACCACGCCTCCTCACATTTACATATGTAAACACACGCACCAGTCCCCTTTCTCAAGCAGTCTCGGTTCACCTGCACCAGGGTTGGAATGCTCACACTAGTAGAGCCAGCGTCCATTTAAAGGGGAACATTATCACAATTTCAGAAGGGTTAAAACCATTAAAAATCAGTTCCCAGTGGCTTATTTTATTTTTTGAAGTTTTTTTTCAAAATGTTACCCATCACGCAATATCCCTAAAAAAAGCTTCAAAGTGCCTGATTTTAATCATCGTTATATACACCCGTCCATTTTCCTGTGACGTCACATAGTGATGCCGATACAAACAAACTGTCAAGACTTGGTCCGGGGTGTGTGCTTTTCCAGGATGCAACGGAAAGTTGGCTCGTGCGAGACGGGAATGAAGGTACATGATTTATTATTATCAAAAAAAGGAATAAATGAAAGCGCGCACAGTGGCGGAGAATAAACTGTGAAACCAAAAAGACTATAAATATGGAACAAAAACTTACTTGGCTTGGACAAAAGTCGTTGCTTGAGGAATTGACATGAAAAGAAGTATCAGGCATGAACAGAGCATAAATGTGGTGTGAGGTCGTCAGGACGAACAACAGAAAATGAATTAACTTAAATACTTATGGACATGATTAACAACAGGTGCGTGACTCAAAACAGGTGCGTGACATGACAGGTGAAACTAATGGGTAACTATGGTGACAAAACAAAACTGCACAAAAAGTCCAAAAATAAAACCTGATCACACAGACATGACACAAACATGGCAGATAGAACAGCAAGGTAGGGACATTAGCTCGGATTCAGACTCGGATTTCAGTGGCTTAAGCGAAATTGAAGAAGAAACTGAAGCTTTTGAGCCATATTGGTTTGAACCGTATGCAAGCGAAACCGACGAAAACGACACGAGAGCGAGAGCGAGGACGAATCGGCGATCACCTTCTAACCAACGATTGGTTTGTGTTTGTTTTTAAGTGTTGTAATGTTTTTAAGCTAAATTATTGGTAAACACAGTTTATGTATAATAATTTACGTAAAATCGCGAGTAATGAATAAAGTTTTCATCAATTAATATATTCTGTAGACATACCCTCATCCGCTCTCTTTTCCTGAAAGCTGATCTGTCCAGTTTTGGAGTTGATGTCAGCAAGCCAGGGAAGCTAGGGTCAATATTTTTCTCTTGATCATCTTCGGTGGCATAAGGGACGGTGTGAGCCAAAATATCCAGGGGGTTTAGCTCGCTCGTCTGCGGGAACAAACTGCCGCCATTGCTTGCCGTGCTACCAAGGTCCTTTGTCCCTGAATAGCTCACACACTCCGGCAGATTCAATGGGGGTCTGGCGGCAGATTTCTTTGACTTTATCGTTGGAAATGCATCTGCTTTGAGTGTCGCAGGATATCCACACATTCTTGCCATCTCTGTCGTAGCATAGCTTTTGTCGGTAAAGTGTGCGGAACAAACGACTGACCATTTTCGTCGCCTTTCCCCACACCCTCGTATTTTGAACAACATGTGTCCAATTTCTTGCCACTTTCGCATCTTTGGGCCACTGGTGCAACTTGAATCCGTCCCTGTTCGTGTTGTTACACCCTCCGACAACACACCGGCGAGGCATGATGTCTCCAAGGTACGGAAAACAGTCGAAAAAAAGGGAAAATAACAGAGCTGATTTGATTCGGTGTTTGTAATGTGTTTGAGAAAATGGCGGATTGCTTCCCGAGAGCGAATAATAGAAAGGCGTTTAATTCGCCAAAATTCACCCATTTAGAGTTCGGAAATCCGTTAAAAAAATATTTGGTCTTTTTTCTGCAACATCAAGGTATATATTGACGCTTACATAGGTCTGGTGATAATGTTCCCCTTTAACGCAAGGGGTCAGCAACCCAAAATGTTGAAAGGGCCATATTGGACCAAAAAATTTTAAAATAAAAATCTGTCTGGAGCTGCAAAAAAATGTAAGCCTTATATAAGTCTTATAATGAAGGCAACAAATGATGTAAGTATCTATATTAGCTATATTAGCCTACTATTAAAATGACTATGTGTCGCAGGCTGATGCAAATCTTCGTTCTGAACCCCAGGTGTGAAGGCAGCATACTTGCCAACCCTCCCGGATTTTCCGGGAGACTCCCGAAATTCAGCGCCTCTCCCGAAAACCTCCCGGGACAAATTTCCTCCCGAAAATCTCCCGAAATTCAGGCGGAGCTGGAGGCCACGCTCCCTCCAGGTTTATTGTTAGGCAGTTTCATTAACGTCGTCCCAGCACGGCAACAACACACAACAACAGCAGTCACGTTTTCGTCTACCGTAAAGCAGTTTGTCTGCCGTAAACAGCAATGTTGTGACACTCTTAAACAGGACAATACTGCCATCTACTGTACATGCATATGTGACATTAACATCTAGGGCTTTTAGAGAGTGCAGTGCACAACTGCGCACACAACAAGGAGACGAAGCAGTAGCAACAATGAGTAGATGAGTGTTATGTGTGTGTATATGTGTAAATAAATGAACACTGAAATTCAAGTATTTATTTTATATATATATATATATATATATATATATATATATATATATATATATATATATATATATATATATATATATATATATATATATATATATATATATAAAATAATTTAATTACTTAATAAGATTATCCAAAAAATAGTGCTCGATACCGTGGTAGAGCGCAATATATGTATGTGTGGGAAAAATCACAAGACTACTTCATCTCTACAGGCCTGTTTCATGAGGGGTTCTCTCAATCATCAGGAGATTTTAATAGAAGCATTCACATACCATGGTTTATATAGGGCACAGAGTGGGTAGGTACAGGCTGGCGTAGGGGCGTGGTCTATATATATATATATATATATGAAATACTTGACTTGGGGAATTCTAGATGGAAATATACTCCTCCCCTCTTAAGTAGAAGCATTTAAGTCCCATCTTAAAACTCATTTGTATACTCTAGCCTTTAAATAGACCCCCCTTTTAGGCCAGTTGATCTGCCGTTTCTTTTCTTTTCTCCTCTGCTCCCCTCTTCCTTGTGGAGGGGGGGGGGGGGGGGGGGCTGGCTGTCCAGAGTCGGGACCCGGGGTGGACCGCTCGCCTGTGCATCGGCTGGGAACATCTCTGCGCTGCTGACCCGTCTCCGCTCGGGATGGTGTCCTGCTGGCCCCACTATGGACTGGACTCTTACTATTATGTTAGATCCACTATGGACTGGACTCTCACAATATTATGTCAGACCCACTCGACATCCATTGCATTCGGTCTCCCCTAGAGGGGATGCGGTCCTATGCGGTCCTCTCCAAGTTTTCTCATAGTCATTCACATCGACGTCCCACTGGGGTGAGTTTTTCCTTGCCCTTATGTGGGCTTTGTACCGAGGATGTCGTTGTGGCTTGTGCAGCCCTTTGAGACACTTGTGATTTAGGGCTATATAAATAAACGTTGATTGATTGATTGATTAACCACGCCCCCCACGCTACCCGCACCCCCGGCCACGCCCCCCACCACCCCCACCCCCCACCTCCCGAAATCGGAGGTCTCAAGGTTGGCAAGTATGGAAGGCAGACTGAAGGAAGTTTGTTTGAGAGAACTTCTACATGGCCTTGCTGGGTAGACATCGCAAAGCACTACATTAGTCTTTATTTGTTGCCGGCGACAGATTTTATCGCCCTGGGACGGCGCCCGACAAACCCCGACAAATCACCTTTCCCAGCTCAAATTTTTTTCAAAAAGAAAAAAAAGTGCTTGACCCGGAAACTTTACGCAAGTTTTTAACCGCGGTTGATTTGTCCTAAGTGTAGGTATCCGTCATAGGCTTTGCCATTTTACCGGGGATCGTCGCCCGCCGTCTTGTGTTAAATTGCACCAGGGACGTTGTAAACACACAAAGTGTTAGCGTGGCGTTTGCGTGATCACATCCTCGCTAATGGCACAAAACGATTTAGGAGTGACATTATCGATCGCGGAGTCGTGCGGCGTCCAAACACCTGCGACTCTAATGGGGCGCTTACTTTTTAACGTGGGGGATAAATCTGCACTGGAAAGTGCTCCATCACATGTTGTTGTTTTTTATATGGTGTTAATATGTATGTCACATATATGTATGTATGTGCATCAGGGAGGGGGCTAAGCTGCATTCATCACAAAGGAAACAGCGAACAGGGTGTGGGGGGGGGGGGGGTTACGTCGAGACCCCGAGACAGACGTCCCCATTGAGCTTTCAGTCATTCCTCTGCAGGCTCCGCGGCGAGGATCTATGTAAGCTCCGTGTGACGCCACACACAATCTGTCTGTTGGCGCTCATCAATAGCACTAAAACATTCGCCGGGATGTATGCTTTTTTTCTTTTTCCTTTTTTAAATGATGCTCGCCATCGTCGAGGTTAATGGGATGCATTTGTCACCGCGATCACTCCGAGATGTCACGTTCAATTATTCAGCGTCTCCGATTGGAAAAGCATGATCCTGGGGAACAGGTTCAGCTTTGACAAATTCAAAGAGGACCGAGTGCGTGGATAGATTTGCGATTATTGTTTATGTTGATTCCATTGTTTGTGCGATTGGAGAGACTAGCGAAGCGACTAACATTTTTCCGTGCATGATCAGTGAGAATTACAGTATGGCTGTATCTTTTAATACAAATGAAGACTACAGTTGGCACGTTGTGTAAATCGAAAATAAAAAGAGAATACAATGATTTGCAAATCCTTTTTCAACTTATATTTAACTGAATAGACTGCAAAGACAAGATATTTAATGTTCCAACTGAAAAACGTATTTTTTTTTTGCAAATAATCATTAACTTAGAATTGAATGGCAACACGTAGCAAAGGGACCTTTTTACCACTGTGTTTCCTTTTAACAACACTGAGGAGACCAATGTTTGAAACGTTTCAGGTGGGATTATTTTCCATTCTTGCTTGATGTACAGCTTAAGTTGTTCAACAGTCCGGGGGTCTCCGTTGTGGTATTTTACGCTTCATATTGTGCCACACATTTTCAATGGGAGACAGGTCTGGACTACAGGCAGGCCAGTCTAGTACCCGCACTCTTTTACTATGAAGCCAGGCGGTTGTAACACGTGGCTTGGTATTGTCTTGCTGAAATAAGCAGGGGCGCCCATGATGACGTTGCTTGGATGGCAACATGTGTTGCTCCAAAACCTGTATGTACCTTTCAGCATTAATGTTGCCTTCACAGATGTGTAAATTACCCATACCTTGGGCACTAAAACAACCCCATACCATCATAGATGCTGGCTTTTCAACTTTGCGCCTAGAACAATCCAGATGGTTCTTTTCCTCTTTGTTCCGGAGGACACAACGTCCACAATTTCCAAAAACAATTTGAAATGTGGACTCGTCAGACCACAGAACACTTTTCCACTTTGCATCAGTCCATCTTGGATGAGCTCGGGCCCAGCGAAGTCGGCAGCGTTTCTGGGTGTTGTTGATAAATGGCTTTGGCTTTGCATCGTAGAGTTTTAACTTGCACTTACAGATGTAGCGACCAACTGTAGTTACTGACAGTGGTTTTCTGAAGTGTTCCTGAGCCCATGTGGTGATATCTTTTACACACTGATGTCGGTTTGTGATGCAGTACCGCCTGAGGGATCCAAGATCACGAGCATTCAATGGTACGTGCAGTGATTTCTCCAGATTCTCTGAACCTTTAGATGATATTACAGACCTTAGATGGTGAAATCCCTAAATTCCTTAGCTCGTTGACAAATGTTGTTCCTAAACTATTCGACAATTTGCTCACGCATTTGTTCACAAAGGGGTGACCCTCGCCCCATCCTTGTTTGTGAATGACTGAGCATTTCATGGAAGCTGTTTTTGCAACAAAAAAAAAATGAGTCCAACATGGAAATGCACAGGATGCAGGGAAAGCTAAGCAAGCAATCGTAGATAAACACAAAACAAGGTGAGAGTAACCTGTTGCAAACCTGAGACAGCATACAATGCAGAGGTCCAAGAGCTGGCTTCATGGTGTGCTAACAATAACTTGGTTCTTAACACTAACAAAACCAAATAACTAATTGTAGACTTCCGCAGGAAAGAGCAGAACAAACACCCTCCACTTTTAATTAATAACAATCTCGTAGAAAGGGTCAATCATTTCAAATTCTTAAGGGTGAACATAACAGAAGATCTATGCTGGGACATTAACATTGCTTCTACAGTCGGAAAGGCCCAACAACGTCATTTTTTTTGAGGGAACTAAAATGCGCAAACATTCCGCAGAAATCAATGGTCAACTTTTACAACTGTGCCATCAGCAGTGTCCTCACTTACGGATTTTTAGTGTGGTTTGCTAGCTGCACTAAAGCGAACCAACAAGCTTTCCAAAGCGGCGGGGAAAATTACAAGGACGATACTCCCAGAGATGAGTGCCATGTACACAACATCCTGAAGGACAGATACCACCCAGCACATGGCCTCTTCAACCTGCTACCCTCTGGAAGGAGGTATAGATCGATTCGCGCCAGGACCACCAGAATGTCTCACAGTCTGTATCCCCAAGCTGTGAGACTGCTAAATGAACAGCCTGCCCCTTTGCTACCCCGGACCATCTTATTACCTCACTCTTCACCACCTCAATAATTGTGCTCTGGACATTACAGGTAAAAGCCAGTAAATTAGAATATTTTGAAAAACTTGATTTATTTCAGTAATTGCATTCAAAAGGTGTAACTTGTACATTATATTTATTCATTGCACACAGACTGATGCATTCAAATGTTTATTTCATTTAATTTTGATGATTTGAAGTGGCAACAAATGAAAATGCAAAATTCCGTGTGTCACAAAATTAGAATATTACTTAAGGCTAATACAAAAAAGGGATTTTTAGAAATGTTGGCCAACTGAAAAGTATGAAAATGAAAAATATGAGCATGTACAATACTCAATACTTGGTTGGAGCTCCTTTTGCTTCAATTACTGCGTTAATGCGGCGTGGCATGGAGTCGATGAGTTTCTGGCACTGCTCAGGTGTTATGAGAGCCCAGGTTGCTCTGATAGTGGCCTTCAACTCTTCTGCGTTTTTGGGTCTGGCATTCTGCATCTTCCTTTTCACAATACCCCACAGATTTTCTATGGGGCTAAGGTCAGGGGAGTTGGCGGGCCAATTTAGAACAGAAATACCATGGTCCGTAAACCAGGCACGGGTAGATTTTGCGCTGTGTGCAGGCGCCAAGTCCTGTTGGAACTTGAAATCTCCATCTCCATAGAGCAGGTCAGCAGCAGGAAGCATGAAGTGCTCTAAAACTTGCTGGTAGACGGCTGCGTTGACCCTGGATCTCAGGAAACAGAGTGGACCGACACCAGCAGATGACATGGCACCCCAAACCATCACTGAAGGTGGAAACTTTACACTAGACTTCAGGCAACGTGGATCCTGTGCCTCTCCTGTCTTCCTCCAGACTCTGGGACCTCAATTTCCAAAGGAAATGCAAAATTTGCTTTCGTCAGAAAACATGACTTTGGACCACTCAGCAGCAGTCCAGCTCTTTTTTTCCTTAGCCCAGGTGAGACGCTTTTCGCACTGTTTCTTGGTCAACAGTGGCTTGACACGAGGTATGCGGCAGTTGAAACCCATGTCTTTCAAGCGTCTCTTGGTGGTGGATCTTGAAGCACTGACTCCAGCAGCTGTCCACTCCTTCTGAATCTCCCCCACATTTTTGAATGGGTTTTTTTTCACAATCTTGACCAGGGCGCGGTGATCCCTATCGCTTGTACACTTTTTCTGACCACAGTTTTTCCTTCCCTTTGCCTCTCCATTAATGTGTTTGGACACAGAGCTCTGAGAACAGCCAGCCTCTTCAGCAATAACCTTTTGTGTCTTTCCCTCCTTGTGCAATGTGTCGATGGTTGCCTTTTGGACAGCTGTCAAATCTGAAGTCTTCCCCATGTTTGTGTAGGCTTCAGAACTGGACTGAGAGACCATTTAAAGCCCTTTGCAGGTGTTTTGAGTTAATCAGCTGATTAGTTTGTGGCACCAGGTGTCTTCAAAATTTAACCCTTACACAATATTCTAATTTTGTGACACACGGAATTTTGGATTTTCATTTGTTGCCACTTCAAATCATCAAAATTAAATGAAATAAACATTTGAATGCATCAGTCTGTGTGCAATGAATAAATATAATGTACAAGTTACACCTTTTGAATGCAATTACTGAAATAAATCAAGTTTTTCAAAATATTCTAATTTACTGGCTTTTACCTGTACATTGCTGCAACATCAACGTAACACCCATCAGACATCTGACTTTTCCCACCCCCACGTCCCTCTTATCACGATCTTCCTGACAATGCTAAAATGCTAAAATGTAAACTATTGTCAACCTGCACATCAATGCAGTTTCTATGCCGCTGGACAAAGCTCAAACAAAATCTCGTTGTTCATGTATGACTTAAGTGTTATTATCCATCCATCCATCCATTTTCTACCGCTTATTCCCTTTGGGGTCGCGGGGGGCGCTGGAGCCTATCTCAGCTACAATCGGGCGGAAGGCGGGGTACCGCCTGGACAAGTCGCCACCTCATCGCAGGGCAGATAAAAACATATTCAATTAAAATTAAAACAAATATGAAACGACAGAAGATAAAAAATATATAATGACTAAAGATAAAAACAAATATCAAATGACAGAATAGATAATAATATATAAAATGACTGAAAATAAAAACAAATATGAAACCTTTGAAGATAAAAAAATATATAAAATGAAGATAAAAACAATATAAAATGAAGATAAATACAAATACAAAATGAAAATAAAACAAAAATAAAATGACTGAAGATAAAACAAATATAAAATGACTGAAGATAAAAACAAATATAAAATGACTGAAGATGAAAACAAATATAAAATGAAGATAAAAAACAAACACAAAATTAAAATAAAACAAAAATAAAATGACTGAAGATAATAACAAATACAAAATGACTGAAGATAAAAACTAATATAAAATGACTGAAGACAAAAACAAATTTAAAATCATTGAAGAAACAAATATTACATGGAAATGAAGATAAAAACAAATATAAAATGAAGATAAAAACAAATATAAAATCACTGAAGATAAATACAAAAATGAAATGACTGAAGATAAAAACAAATATAAAATGAAGATAAAAATAAAGGCAAAAAGAAAAGAAAACAAATATAAAATGACTGAAGATAAAAAACAAATATAAAATCATTCTAGATAAAAACAAAAATAAAATTATAGATAATAAAAACAATATAAAATGACAGAAGATAAAAGCAAATAACAATATGAAATGACAGAAAATAAAATATAATATAAAACAAAGAACAAAAAAAATATAAAATGAAGATAAAAACAAATATAAAAAGACTAAAGATAAAAACAACTATAAAATGAAGATGCAATGAAATATAGAATGACTGAAGATAAAAACAAATATTAAATGACAGAATATAAAAAACAAATAATAAATGACAGAAGATATTAAGTGTTATTATGACAATGACAATAAAGGAAATGATTGATTGATTGATTGAAACCTACATGAAACGATGTAGGTTTGCATATAAAGCCCTTTAATTAGTGATCAGCGAGCAGATTTGACTAATCACCAATCAGAGGCAGGTGTGCACACCCAGTGCTCCTAGCAACAAGTGAAACCAAAGCAGGAAACTAGCACTGAAAAACAGAAATAAACACTAAACAGAAACAAACATATACAAGTCCAAGCTGTAGCTGCAGCTGTTCACAAAAAGAGTTAATTCAGTCCATATTGATGTGTTCTATTCCTGTGAGTTCCTGTTGTCGAATATAAGAAGAAATTTGTTTTGCGACATTTGAGCATGAAAATGCATATTTTACTGCCTTGAGAGAGGTCTTTATTTTCTAATAAGTATAATTCTCATTTGTTTCTCCTTTTTCTGTTCCTAAAACTCAGACAAACAATATAAAAGTTACTGAGATACAACAATGCGAGCACTGAGGCGCGACTATCGCCACCGTGACTTGTAATCCACACTCACCCCCGTCCCTGCTGGCGTTTAAATACTTTGACCTCTTGCGCTGGCGTGCAAGGCGTCTCATGCAGATTTCAGAGGTGCCTGAGCTGGGAGCAGATGCTTCAGCACCTCGTGGACTTCTCCTTCAACTTTATAAACATGAGAAATGTACTTTTGTATAAAGGAGACAATTATATTCAAGAAGTTGTAAATGCTAATTTAAATGCTAATTTATGTATGTCAATAATCTGTATCCATTACCTCTGCCAGGAGGTTATGTCAATTTTGTGGTTAGTTACCATAAATCCCGGACTACAATCAGCTACTTTTTTCCTACGCTTTGAACCTTGCGGCTTATAAAACGGAACGGTTAAAATATGGATTTTTCTTTGCTGACGGCAACAGTAAAACTTTGTCATACAAGAACATAAAACCTGCAAAAACACTTTTTTTTGTTTTGTTTGAGTAGTGACGATTATTCTGTATTTACTAGCAAGTGCTGAAAGATACAACCATTCCACCAGTTGACAATTCTGTTTTCTGTTCTCATTTGAAACGTTTAGTGACAGAAAGTGCTCTCTATGTTGTTGTTTACAGTCATTTATCCGAATCAATGGGTCTTGGAAAGAAGTTACCAAAGTACTGTCAATATTACGTACATGTTATCATAAATATGCCAAGTGTTACTTTATATACATTATTTACAGCATATATCTAAAATGGTGTTGGAGGTTTTTGGATAGTTTTTCAATGCACTGTAAAAAAAAATACTGCAAAAACTACGGCAAGTATTTGTTAAATAGCAACAGTAAAACAGCGTAAAAACAAAAATGGTTTATCATAGTAGTAAATGCAAACCAAGAAACAGTAGATAACCTAAATTACCGTGGTTATAATACGTTGATGAATATGCACTGTCCTAATTCAAACAAAAAAATAAATAAAATAAAAATACTCAAAAACGTATTTTACGGTAATATTTTGTCTAAATCAAAAGTTTTGCAGATTGTAGATTTAAATGTACAGCATACCTTAACTGTTTTAGGGGTTTGTGTTAAAGCATTAGCCTAGTTAATTTGTGGCTAACAACATGTTTTCTTGTATTTTTGTTTTGATTGATTGATTGATTGAAACTTTTATTAGTAGATTGCACAGTACAGTATATATTCCGTACAATTGAACACTAAATGGTAACACCCGAATGCGTTTTTCAACTTGTTTAAGTCCACGTAAATCAATTCATGGTATCAATCAGTTTCAGACATTGGGCTTTGTTGCAAACTGCATCAAAATGAACCATGTTGTGTGTTTAAATGTGTTGGAACTTATTGCAAGCAGCTATTTGACAGATATAGATCATTTAAGGCTGATTTTTAATATCTCACTTGAAGTCCGTGTTGTGAGTTGTCCAGTGAAAGGTTGTACAAACACTTTCAAGTCCAAATCCTCATGTACCGCTCACATGTCTCGGAAACACATTTTGCAGATACTAGTATTGGTGACAGGGCAGCAGGGTGTCGCAGTGGTTAGCGCTCGTGGCTCACAGTGACATGGCCCTGGGTTCGATTCCCGGGTTAGGGGTCTTTGTGTGTGGATTTTGTTCTCGCCGGGTACTCAAGCTTCTTCCCACCTCCAAAGACATGCATCGGGGGAAAGGCTGATTGGCAACACTAAAATTGGCCAGGTTAACAATAAATCCGTTTCTTTTTATAATAATTAACCGTAAGCAAAAACTACCATGATTCACTATACCTACTCAGTGGCCTAGTGGTTAGAGTGTCCGCCCTGAGATCAGTAGGTTGTGAGTTCAAACCCAAAGACTATAAAAATGGGACCCATTACATCCCTGCTTGGCACTCCGCGTCAAGGGTTGGAATTGGGGGTAATGATTCCCGGGCGCGGCCACCGCTGCTGCTCACTGCTCCCCTCACCTCCCAGGGGGTTATGGGTCAAATGCACAGAATAATTTCGCCAAACCTCGTGTGTGTGTGTGTGACGATCATTGGTACTTTAACTTTATACATCACGATTGTATCTTTTATGGTGAATTCCTTGCAACCACAGCTACCAGTATTTTACTGTAAATTGTGCAGATTTTTTTTTTTTTACAGTGTGCTTTACAGCCAAATTGGGTGAATCTCCGTGACATGCTTTTTTAGCTGCCTCTTACTAGCAGTTTGTTTTACTGTTTGGAAAAGGACGTAAAAGGTAAATGCATCTATTTTCTGCACCAAAAAAGAGTGCAGTTCCCCTTTAAAGGGGAACATTATCACCAGACCTATGTAAGCGTCAATATATACCTTGATGTTGCAGAAAAAAGACCATATATTTGTTTAACTGATTTCGGAACTCTAAATGGGTGAATTTTGGTGAATTAAACGCCTTTCTATTATTCGCTCTCGGAGCGATGACGTCACAACGTGACGTCACATCGGGAAGCAATCCGCCATTTTCTCAAACACCGAGTCAAATCAGCTCTGTTATTTTCCGTTTTTTCGACTGTTTTCCGTACCTTGGAGACATCATGCCTCGTCGGTGTGTTGTCGGAGGGTGTAACAACACGAACAGGGACGGATTCAAGTTGCACCAGTGGCCCAAAGATGCGAAAGTGGCAAGAAATTGGACGTTTGTTCCGCACACTTTACCGACGAAAGCTATGCTACGACAGAGATGGCAAGAATGTGTGGATATCCTGCGACACTCAAAGCAGATGCATTTCCAACGATAAAGTCAAAAAAATCTGTGAGTGTGTGAGCAATTCAGGGACAAAGGACCTCGGTAGCACGGCAAGCAATGGCGGCAGTTTGTTCCCGCAGACGAGCGAGCTAAACCCCCTATCGACCCTAGCTTCCCTGGCCTGCTGACATCAACTCCAAAACTGGACAGATCAGCTTTCAGGAAAAGAGCGCGGATGAGGGTATGTCTACAGAATATATTAATTGATGAAAATTGGGCTGTCTGCACTCTCAAAGTGCATGTTGTTGCCAAATGTATTTCATATGCTGTAAACCTAGTTCATAGTTGTTAGTTTCCTTTAATGCCAAACAAACACATACCAATCATTGGTTAGAAGGCGATCGCCGAATTCGTCCTCGTTTTCCCCCGTGTCGCTGGCTGTCGTGTCGCTTGCATACGGTTCAAACCGATATGGCTCAATAGCTTCAGTTTCTTCTTCAATTTCGTTTTCGCTACCTGCCTCCACACTACAACCATCCGTTTCAATACATTCGTAATCTGTTGAATCGCTTAAGCCGCTGAAATCCGAGTCTGAATCCGAGCTAATGTCGCTATAGCTTGCTGTTCTTTCCGCCATGTTTGTTTGTGTTGGCATCACTGTGTGACGTCACAGGAAAATGGACGGGTGTATATAACGATGGTTAAAATCAGGCACTTTGAAGCTTTTTTTTAGGGATATTGCGTGATGGGTAACATTTTGAAAAAAACTTCGAAAAACATAATAAGCCACTGGGAACTGATTTTTAATGGTTTTAACCCTTCTGAAATTGTGATAATGTTCCCCTTTATGAGAATCAGCACCTCCAAGTCCGAGTCCATGGTTCTCGCCCGGAAAAGGGTGGAGTGCCATCTCCGGGTTGGGGAGGAGATCTTGCCCCAAGTGGAGGAGTTCAAGTACCTCGGAGTCTTGTTCACGAGTGAGGGAAGAGTGGATCGTGAGATCGACAGGCGGATCGGTGCGGCGTCTTCAGTAATGCGGACGCTGTATCGATCCGTTGTGGTGAAGAAGGAGCTGAGCCGGAAGGCAAAGCTCTCAATTTACCGGTCGATCTACGTTCCCATCCTCACCTATGGTCATGAGCTTTGGGTTATGACCGAAAGGACAAGATCACGGGTACAAGCGGCCGAAATGAGTTTCCTCCGCCGGGTGGCGGGGCTCTCCCTTAGAGATAGGGTGAGAAGCTCTGTCATCCGGGGGGAGCTCAAAGTAAAGCCGCTGCTCCTCCGCATCGAGAGGAGCCAGATGAGGTGGTTCGGGCATCTGGTCAGGATGCCACCCGAGTGCCTCCCTAAGGAGGTGTTTAGGGCATGTCCGACCGGTAGGAGGCCACGAGGAAGACCCAGGACACGTTGGGAAGACTATGTCTCCCGGCTGGCCTGGGAACGCCTCGGGATCCCCCGGGAGGAGCTGGACGAAGTGGCTGGGGAGAGGGAAGTCTGGGCTTCCCTGCTTAGGCTGCTGCCCCCGCGACCCGACCTCGGATAAGCGGAAGAAGATGGATGGATGGATGGTTCCCCTTTAAGGCCAGCAACTTTTACCATGGCGCTTCTCTTTATTTACATAAGTGGGATAAACATTCAGAATAAGTAAAAAAAATAAAAAATAAAAATGTTTGTTTATTCCCACGAAAATAAAGAAAGAAGCAAAAGTTGTCGCAAACTGTTACAGCCGGGAAAGGTTCGTGCTGGAATGTGTTAGTTACGTCTCTCAGTATTGAATATATCTGCTCTGAACTAATTGACCGGCAGGGTGAGAGGCGCTGAATTAGGCAAATGGGTCCAGGATGTGAAGTTGGACTTGATTTATTATACTTTCAATGCGACTCAAATCAATGGCTCGGCTCCCCAGTCCTAAAAAACAAAACAAAACAAAAAAAAACATTGCATTTCCCAGCTGAAATCATTGTTACGCACAAGAAAAGAGAGATTACGCGGCCCTAATGAGCTCCGGCGCTTGAATGTGTTTGCTCGCTATTCAGGGGCGAAATCATATTTAATGGCTGACACTCAGTTCATGGCAGGTCCTCTTTTTTTCTCAGTGGCGGGTTCACCTTCGTCGCCGGGGAAGGCGCCCCCTTTTTTTTTTTTTTTCTTTCAGCGTGAAAAGAGGCGCATGAGAAATTAAACATGGGGGGGGAGCAGCTGATTTGCACCCGCATCGCCATCTCCATCATGACCTCACTGTGCCAGACTGAGACCTCGGCAGCTTTAGGGAGACGCTTTTGTTTTTCTGAGCTTTAATTTCATTTCGGTCCCGGCGGAGCAGTTGCCCCGGCTGCTCGGTGAAAAATGTCGTGCATCGCTAATAAATTAGTACGCCCTTTCTTGTGTCCCCCGGAGCTGTTTGTCCTCACGCCCCAAACTCTGGGCGACGGTTATATTTTTCGCATTCATTTGCAAATCGCCTCTTTAGAATGAATTCCCCCTGACTGAAATTCCAAGAGGCTGATAAAGAAAGTAGCCATAATTTGGCTTTGGCTTTGGCTTGACAACGTCAGAGTTTTGTACCCTCTGCGCACAGCAGTGACGTGCGGGGCCTCACCTGCCATCATGGAAAGAAAAAAAAAAGTAAAAAGAAAAACATATAAGTTATTTTCCATTTAACTTCACCAGTTTTAGATTATTTTTATTTAAAATCGCTGAATTTTCACATTTGCCGTTCAAATACTGAGAAGAGACGGTGCGGTGAACAGCAGCCAGTTGAGGCACGTCACTCAGTGCCTCACCATGTATTGCGGACTCGGCTAACTGCTGGCCTGCCGTGCAGTGAGACCGTATTGCTATATGAATTATTTTATACATTTCCATAGTTTAGTTAGCTGAGGTATATAATGTACAGTGTATTTTGTCAACAACAACGTATTTCTTGTGCTGAGCGATCATAAAACGGCTGCAAAAGACGCACTGGCGGAGGCTCGCAGTAATCCCGCCTCCTGCACCCCCGCCGTAGAATGCACCCCCTGACGGGAGTGTTACATCAACTAAAGCCCACACTTAAACTTTCCACGTGCAAGATTGAATCTATTTAAAAAAGTTATTTCATAAGAAGCCAAAAAGTGCAAAAACAATAATGTTCGTGTTGGAGGAGTTGTGAATGACTGCAGGGCCACAACATTAGGTACACCTGCAGACTGCAGGTGTACCTAATTCACAACTCCTCCAACACGAACATTATTGTTTTTGCACTTTTTGGCTTCTTATTAAATAACTTTGGTAACCTATTTTTATGGGCTTTCCTCTTTGTGATGTGAAGTTCCTGTTATGCGCTGTTATACAGTATATGCCTCGAGCTCTTATTTTGAAGGCGCTAAGAGCGGAAGTGATGACACGTTGGAGTGGAGCGGAGGTTTTTGAAAGAACGTAATTAAAGTGGTCCTCGTGTAAACTGGAGCCTCCGTGTTTGTTATTTTGTAGTTTCATACAGTATAGGCGACATTTATAAACCCTCGGTTACACTTTTTTAAATAGATTCAATCTTGCACGTGGAAAGTTTAAGTGAGGGCTTTAGTTGATATAACACTCCCGTCAGGGGGTGCATTAATCCAGCACAACAGCAGCGCATGGACTTCATTTATAAGTAAAGGTAAGACCATAATAACGTTTTTTTTTTATTAAATGTGATTTTTTGTGTGCTACAGTTTGTATGTGTAAAGTTAAAGTTAAGTTAAAGTAGCAATGATTGTCACACACACACTAGGTGTGGTGAAATGTGTCCTCTGCATTTGACCCATCCCCTTGATCACCCCCTGGGAGGTGAGGGGAGCAGTGGGCAGCAGCGGCGCCGCGCCCGGGAATAATTTTTGGTGATTTAACCCCCAATTCCAACCCTTGATGCTGAGTGCCAAGCAGGGAAGAATGCTGGTATGAGCTTTTAAACATAACCCGTTAACTGCTGCCAATCAAATGGTGAATAAGATACTCTTTAGGGTTCATATGTTTGTAAATCTGACTGTGATGAAGTCAGTGCTTCACCAGCCATGAATCTCACCGCACGTCACTGGCGCACAGTAACCAGGTTTTTTTTAATCCACTATAAAAAGTACAAATGCCGAGGGATGTAAAGCCGCGCGGCGTAAAAAAACATATTCATTTCCATACTCCAATCAATGCAACCGCTGTAATTTGACCCCCTCGTCGATGCTAATATGGCCCCGACGAGGTAAAACGCATTACCCCCCGACCGGCTATGAGATTAACAGTCATTGGCTAACAAATGGGGGGAAAGCCCATCCCAGCTTATTCCAGTTTAATAAGCGCCCGATCCATTCCATTGATTACCCGAGCGCTAATATGCCGCAGCTGGAATCGATAGGCGGTGTAGCTCTCATTTCAAAATGAATCCAATTACTGCTGAAGCCGGCGTTATTTTAATTTGCTCCTGCGGTGACGACCTAATCTCTTGTTAGTACATACATAACTGCGCGTTGCATAATATGTCATAGGACAGTGTTTTTCAACCACTGTGCCGCGGCACACTAGTGTGCCGTGAAATACAGTCTGGTGTGCCGTGGGAGATTATGTGATTTCACCTAACATGGTGTTCTGCTGACCTCGACTGCGGATGTTGTGGATCGGTGGAGGGAATACTTCGAAGACCTCCTCAATCCTACCAACACGTCTTCCTATGAGGAAGCAGTGCCTGGGGAATCTGTGGTGGGCTCTCCTATTTCTGGGGCTGAGGTTGCCGAGGTAGTTAAAAAGCTCCTCGGTGGCAAAGCCCCGGGGGTGGATGAGATCCGCCCGGAGTTCCTTAAGGCTCTGGATGCTGTGGGGCTGTCTTGGTTGACAAGACTCTGCAACATTGCGTGGACATCGGGGGTGGTACCTCTGGATTGGCAGACCGGGGTGGTGGTTCCTCTCTTTAAGAAGGGGAACCGGAGGGTGTGTTCTAACTATCGTGGGATCACACTCCTCAGCCTTCCCGGTAAGGTCTATTCAGGTGTACTGGAGAGGAGGCTACGCCGGATAGTCGAACCTCGGATTCAGGAGAAACAGTGTGGTTTTCGTCCTGGTCGTAGAAACTGTGGACCAGCTCTATACTCTCGGCAGGGTCTTTGAGGGTGCATGGGAGTTTGCCCAACCAGTCTACATGTGCTTTGTGGACTTGGAGAAGGCATTCGACCGTGTATCCCGGGAAGTCCTGTGGGGAGTGCTCAGAGAGTATGGGGTAACGGACTGTCTTATTGTGGCGGTTCGCTCCCTGTATAATCAGTGTCAGAGCTTGGTCCGCATTGCCGGCAGTAAGTCGGACACGTTTCCAGTGAGGGTTGGACTCCGCCAGTGCTGCCCTTTGTCACCGATTCTGTTCATAACCTTTATGGATAGAATTTCTAGGCGCAGTCAAGGCGTTGAGGGTATCTAGTTTGGTGGCTGCAGGATTAGGTCTCTGCTTTTTGCAGATGATGTGGTCCTGATGGCTTCATCTGGCCAAGATCTTCAGCTCTCACTGGATCGGTTCGCAGCCGAGTGTAAAGCGACTGGGATGGGAATCAGCACCTCCAAGTCCGAGTCCATGGTTCTCGCCCGGAAAAGGGTGGAGTGCCATCTCCGGGTTGGGGAGGAGATCTTGCCCCAAGTGGAGGAGTTCAAGTACCTCAGAGTCTTGTTCACGAGTGAGGGAAGAGTGGATCGTGAGATAGACAGGCGGATCGGTGCGGCGTCTTCAATAATGCGAACGCTGTATCGATCCGTTGTGGTGAAGAAGGAGCTGAGCCGGAAGGCAAAGCTCTCGATTTACCGGTCGATCTACGTTCCCATCCTCACCTATGGTCATGAGCTTTGGGTTATGACCGAAAGGACAAGATCACGGGTACAAGCGGCCGAAATGAGTTTCCTCCGCCGGGTGGCGGGGCTCTCCCTTAGAGATAGGGTGAGAAGCTCTGTCATCCGGGGGGAGCTCAAAGTAAAGCCGCTGCTCCTCCACATCGAGAGGAGCCAGATGAGGTGGTTCGGGCATCTGGTCAGGATGCCACCCGATCGCCTCCCTCAGGAGGTGTTTAGGGCACGTCCGACCGGTAGGAGGCCACGGGGAAGACCCAGGACACGTTGGGAAGACTATGTCTCCCGGCTGGCCTGGGAACGCCTCGGGATCCCCCGGGAGGAGCTGGACGAAGTGGCTGGGGAGAGGGAAGTCTGGGCTTCCCTGCTTAGGCTGCTGCCCCCGCGACCCGACCTCGGATAAGCGGAAGAAGATGGATGGATGGATGGATGGATAGTAATTATAATCCTCAAATAATGTGCCCGTTGTTGAGTGTCTGTACTGTCTAGAGCAGGGGTGTCCAAACGTTTTCCACTGAGGGCCGCACACGGAGAAATTAAAGCATGCGGGTGCCATTTTGATATTTTTTATTTTCAAACCATAACAAAATATATGGATTTTTTTTTTTTTTTTTACTTTAGGGCTCCCAGGGGCCATAAAGGGTCTGAGTCATTAAAATGTTAAAAATAAGTCAAATTATTATTATTTTTTTATTTAACGCTTCCAGTAAATCTCTGTATCAACTTCAGGTTGATATAAAGTAAAGACCACTTTTTTTTTTTTCATAGTAGTCATTAGAGCCCTAAAATATCAATAATACAGGACACCATTGATTTTTATTCATTACTATTTTTGAGTAATCACAGAGAAAATATAAATACAATCCCACTAAATATTGTTGGGATCCAAAAGGTCCCCCACCTATAAAGTGATACATTTGTATTAGTTTTTTTTTTTTACTTTCAACACTTAAGTTACAGGATCAACTTCAGCATCTTGATATGCCACACCTGTGAGGTGGAATGGATTATCTTGACGAAGAAGGAATGCTCACTAACACAGATTTGTGAACAATATTTGAGAGGAATAGGTTTTTTGTGTGTATGGTAAAAGTTTTAGATCTTTGAGTTCAACTCATGAAAAATGGGAGCAAAAACAAAAGTGTAGCATTTATATTTTTGTTTAGTATATATTCCTCTTATGTATAAATTAATTATGGATGCAAACAAGCAAGTAAACATCAATTCATGGCCAATGCATTCACGTCGTATTTGAATAAAGTGCAACCAACACTTCAGGTTGAATTAAAAAGAAGAAAACCCTTCCTGCTCACATTTTAAAAAGTTCAAGCAATTTTCAAACATTTAATAAAGTCAACTACAGATAAGGCAACACTTATTTTTTTTAAAGTAAATCTGTGCAGCAAATATGAGCATCTACATCAACAATACGATTTTCCTGAGTTGCTGGACAGGACAGATTAAAATAAATAAATAAATAAATAAAACATATTTTTTTTGGAATCGATGAAGAACAATTTGCAAAAACGAATCACGATTAATCTGAAACATTAATCCGATTTTTTTTTTTTTTTTGTGACCCCTACTTTGCACACACATATACTTTTGCTATCCTATTATTTTATGTATATTGTTGTTTTACAATATACATTTGACACTGCTTTTGTTTTTTCTGTGCAGAAGTTTGGTCAACCAGCTTGTTTTTAAATGTGCTATATATATAATATCATAATATATTAAAAGCATAGCATAATATAACATGGCATCAAATAACACAGCATAGCCTACATTATACAACATTATTATCAAAAACAAACAAAAAACGGTACCATATAGCCTGTGCAGGGCCCTGACAGGAACGGACTTCATTTGACTGCATCTATAATTGGGATATTAGGACGTTTTTGGAGAGCCTATTAATCGGGAATTGATCCCAGGCAAATTATTTCTTATTTTTGCGATGAATAATTGAAATGTGACTCTTGTTTCAATGGTGCCTTCACAGATGTGTATATATATATATATATATACCATCACTGATGGTGGAAACTTTACACTAGACTTCAGGCAACGTGGATCCTGTGCCTCTCCTGTCTTCCTCCAGACTCTGGGACCTCGATTTCCAAAGGAAATGCAAAATTTGCATGGTTGGGTGATGGTTTGGGGTGCCATGTCATCTGCTGGTGTCAGTCCACTCTGTTTCCTGAGATCCAGGGTCAACGCAGCCGTCTACCAGCAAGTTTTAGAGCACTTCATGCTTCCTGCTGCTGACCTGCTCTATGGAGATGGAGATTTCAAGTTCCAACAGGACTTGGCGCCTGCACACAGCGCAAAATCTACCCGTGCCTGGTTTACGGACCATGGTATTTCTGTTCTAAATTGGCCCGCCAACTCCCCTGACCTTAGCCCCATAGAAAATCTGTGGGGTATTGTGAAAAGGAAGATGCAGAATGCCAGACCCAAAAACGCAGAAGAGTTGAAGGCCACTATCAGAGCAACCTGGGCTCTCATAACACCTGAGCAGTGCCAGAAACTCATCGACTCCATGCCACGCCGCATTAACGCAGTAATTGAGGCAAAAGGAGCTCCAACCAAGTATTGAGTATTGTACATGCTCATATTTTTCATTTTCATACTTTTCAGTTGGCCAACATTTCTAAAAATCCCTTTTTTGTATTAGCCTTACACAATATTCTAATTTTGTGACACACGGAATTTTGGATTTTCATTTGTTGCCACTTCAAATCATCAAAATTAAATGAAATAAACATTTGAATGCATCAGTCTGTGTGCAATGAATAAATATAATGTACAAGTTACACCTTTTGAATGCAATTACTGAAATAAATCATGTTTTTCAAAATATTCTAATTTACTGGCTTTTACCTGTATATATATATATATATATATATATATATATATATATATATATTTTTTTTTTTTTTTTTTTTTTTTTTTTCAAATCAATAGTTTTTACTTCTAAGGATTTTGGCTAAAAAGAATGACTAATGAGAACCAATGGAGAACAAATGGAGCATCGGTACAAACCATCCATAGAGTTTTCGGCCAATAATTAAGACTTTGTGCAAACTGTATTTGAATGGATGAATGTTAATGGTAGGTAACACACAAAGTGAGCAAAAAAAAAAAAAAAAAGTAAATTCCTCTGTAGAATTCTATCCCAATCCCACTTAAGTCTTTCTAATCACCTGGTCACCCCGTAAGACTGTTTGGTAGTTCAAATCATCTCTGGTTAGACAGAGAGACATCATTACTGGGTAATAAAGCATCCATATGGTGTAAATGTTGAGCTGGTGCAAATCCCTTCAGCTTAGCTGCAGAGCACCCTGGCAGGGAAGGTCAGGAAGGAAACGTGTCTGAGCGGAGCATATGTTTCTTTTTGGTGCCATTTGGGGAGCTGAAAGGCTGGACTGGGCTTTGTGGTATTGACGGTATGACTCTTATATGCACTCATGTTCAAGTCTATGCCCTTTTTGCTGACAATTCCTGATAAGCATGTACAAAACCCAAAACCAGAGAAGTTGGCACGTTGTGTGAATCTTAAATAAAAACAGAATACAATGATGTGCAATTTTTTTCCAATTTATATTCAATTGAATAGACTGCATAGACAAGATATTTAATGTTTGAACTGAGAAACTTATTATTTTTTTGCAAATAATAATTAACTTATAATTTAATGGCAGCAACACATTGCAAAAAAGTTGGCACAGGGGCATTTCTACCACTGTGTTACATGGCCTTTCTTTTTAACAACACTCAGTAAACGTTTGGGAACTGAGGAGACCAAATTTTGAAGCTTTGGAATTTTTTCCCATTCTTGCTTGATGTACAGCTTAAGTTGTTCAACAGTCCGGGGTCTCCGTTGTGGTATTTTAGGCTTCATATTGCGCCACACATTTTCAATGGGAGACAAGTTTGGACTACAGGCAGGCCAGCCTAATACCCGCACTCTTTTTCTGTGAAGCCATGCTGTTGTAACATGTAGCTTGGTATTGTCTTGCTGAAATAAGCAGGGGCGTCCATGATAACGTTTCTTGGATGGCAACATATGTTGCTCCAAAACTGGTATGTACCTTTCAGCATTAATGGTGCCTTCACAGATGTGTAAGTTCCCCATGTCTTGGGCACTAATACACCCCCATACCATCAAAGATTCTGGCTTTTGAACTTTGCGCCTATAACAATTTGGATGGTTATTTTCCTCTTTGGACGACGTCCACAGTTTCCAAAAACAATTTGAAATGTGGACTCGTCAGACCACAGAACACTTTTCCACTTTGCATCAATCCATCTTAGACGAGCTCTGGCCCAGCAAAGCCGGCAGCGTTTCTGGGTGTTGTTGATAAATGGCTTTCGCTTTGCACAGTAGAGTTTTAACTTGCACTTACAGATGTAGCGATGGACAGTAGTTACTGACAGTGGTTTTCTGAAGTGTTCCTGAGCCCATGTGGCGATTTCCTTTACACACTGATGTCGCTTTTTGATGCAGTACCGGCTGAGGGATCGAAGGTCCGTAATATCATCGCTTACGTGCAGTGATTTGTCCAGATTCTCTGAACCTTTTGATGATATTAGGGACCGTAGATGGTGAAATCCCTAAATTCCATCATCCAAAATCATTGTGTGAGACAAGAACACATGTCTTTATTTTTTCTGTGTGGTCTAAATTGTAAAAAACTGCTAGCAGGAGACGGCTAACAATGCAGGTAATGCGGAGTAGAGTTGGGTATCGAATTTGGTACTTTTGTAGGTACAAAACAAATCCTTTAAAACCTTTACGCGGAAGCCTACACGGCGGTAACTTTTCCAAATGTGTTTTCAGCACGTAGTGACGTAGCCACGCCCGTCCGTTGTTAGCTAATGATAGCAATTTGTGTAGCTAACGCTAGCTATCATTGAATTTATATTTTACCGTAACAACTACATGACTGCAAAATGTTAATTGCGTCTATGGGGCTGCTTTTTAAACGGTGAGTGACACACATTTTATATATTATATTTATATAGCGCTTTTCGTCTCGAGACTCAAAGGCGCTTTACATAGTGGAACCCATTATTTAAGTTACATTTAAACAGGTGTGGGTGGCACTGGGAGCGAGGTGGTTAAAGTATCTTGCCCATGGACACGGCGGCAGTGGCGAGGATGGCGGAAGCTGGAATCGAACCTGTAACCCTGAAGTTGCTGGAATGGCCGCTCTACCATCTGAGCCATGCCACCCCCAATTTTAGTTAGTAATTGTGACTTTCATGCTTGAAATAATTGTTTATCTTGCATTTTATTTTATTTAAAAAAATTAAGTAAGAATATATTTATTTTTTTTAAACATTAACATGTGTTAGAATTAATAAATAAAATATATTGATTACATTTAATTTGTGTTTTTTGTTTATTTAATTAAGCTGTGATTGTATCTACTGGAAATAGTGTTATTTGCTGGTCATGTGACCAGCAGATAATACAGCTACTGTATGTTTGCCATAAATCTGCTTTTTCACAACTTTTTTTTAATCACTTTTCTGTGTGAAAAGCAGCAAAATAAAATATTAGAAAATAAGTCGACCAATTTTTTTTTAACTTTTTGAGGACATTTTGGAAAATAAATGCCTGCAATGTAAGCAATTATGCATAATCTTGTGTGATTTAAAACTCCAAAACCTCCAATCCTTGGAGAAAACTCAAGATGGTGGACCTTATTTACCGTCACCTCCCTCAAGCTCCGAGTCTTGTACTTTCGAGACGGGCGACCACCAGGTCCTAGAGCCGCTAATTACAGAGCAGCTCTAATTACACAACGGAACAAAAAAAAAAAGAAAAAAAAAAAGAGTGCAATAACTAAATCCGGCCATTGTAAATGTAGACTCCGTGCCCTCTGATGATACCTGTGCTTTTTTCTTCAGCGCTGAGAGGTACAAATAATCTCGTCAAGGTAAACAATGGCTGCACACCTGCCCGACTCCACCCCCGACCAATTAGATGGCGCTAACCATTAGGCCTGCCTGACTTCTCTCGTGCTATGTGTCGCAACACTTTGACACACTATCTGTGTACTTAACAGCTTCTCAACACCAAACATACACCAGTTTTACATTTTACTCAACTATGACTTCATTTTAAAAAAATAATAAAATAAAATAAAATAAAATAAATTTTAAAAAATAAATAAAAAAAATAAAAAATAAAACAAATGTTGAGTTTTGCTGTGAATAATCCCTGAAAAAAACTAACTGTAAATATCTGTTGTGGCCGGGGTATGGCAATATGACGTCATTGTATGATTTGCATATTGGCTATGACACATGTGGTTAAAAAAAGGCTAAAAAAAATGTTATACATATACTGTATTTTCTGGACCATAGGGCGCACCGGATTATAAGGCGCACTGCATCTTCTCATCCGTAGCTCACGAGTGCAACAATGTGTCCCGCGGAAAAAACGTCCGACCGGAATTTTCTAATAACTAAAGTTCCGTGGGTGAATTATGTAAACCCACTACACTGATAGTTTTAGCGAGATATAAGTAAGAACTTTACACTACTTTATATGAGAAATGGCAACAGTAGAGGGTGAATGTCCCATAACAAGAAGATAGAGAAAAAGAAGAAGCTTATCGACTACGGCAGGGGTGCACACACTTTTTCTGCAGGCGAGCTACTTTTCAATTGATCAAGTCGTGGGGATCTACCTCATTCATATATATAATCTATAATTACTTATTTATGAAATATATGTTTTTGTTAATAAGTTAAAGGTGTTTAATGATAATACAAGCATGTTTAACACATATAGTTAATATTGTTAAAAAGTTAAAGGTGTTTAATGATAATACAAGTATGTTTAATACATATAGTTAATATTGTTAACAAGTTAAAGGTGTTTAAAGATAATACAAGCATGTTTAACACTTATAGTTAATATTGTTAACAAGTTAAAGGTGTTTAATGATAATACAAGCACGTTTAACACATAGTTAATATTGTTAATAAATTAAACGTGTTTAATGATTATACAAGAATGTTTAATACATATAGTTAATATTGTTAACAAGTTAAAGGTGTTTAAAGATAATACAAGCATGTTTAACACATATAGTTAATATTGTTAATAAGTTAAAGGTGTTTAAAGATAATACAAGAATGTTTAACACTTTTAGTTAATATTGTTAACAATTTAAAGGTGTTTAAAGATAATACAAGCATGTTTAACACATATAGTTAATATTGTTAATAAGTTAAAGGTGTTTAAAGATAATACAAGCATGTTTAACACATATAGTTAATATTGTTAATAAGTTAAAGGTGTTTAAAGATAATACAAGCATGTTTAACACATATAGTTAATATTGTTAATAAGTTAAAGGTGTTTAAAGATAATACAAGCATGTTTAACACATATAGTTAATATTGTTAATAAGTTAAAGGTGTTTAAAGATAATACAAGCAAGTTTAACACATATAGTTAATATTGGTAATAAGTTAAAGGTGTTTAAAAATAATACAAGAATGTTTAACACTTTTAGTTAATATTGTTAACAATTTAAAGGTGTTTAAAGATAATACAAGCATGTTTAACACATATAGTTAATATTGTTAATAAGTTAAAGGTGTTTAAAGATAATACAAGCATGTTTAACACATATAGTTAATATTGTTAATAAGTTAAAGGTGTTTAAAGATAATACAAGCATGTTTAACACATATAGTTTATATTGTTAATAAGTTAAAGGTGTTTAAAGATAATACAAGCATGTTTAACACATATAGTTAATATTGTTAATAAGTTAAAGGTGTTTAAAGATAGTACAAGCATGTTTAACAGATATAGATTCCTTTCTTTCATGAAGACAAGAATATAAGTTGGTGTATTACCTGATTCTGATGACTTGCATTGATTGAAATCAGACAGTGGTGCTGATAACGTCTGCATTTTCGAATGGAGGAGAAAAAAAGTCCTCCTTTCTGTCCAATACCACATGAAAGTGGTTGGTTTTTGGCATCTTATTTGTCCAGCTTCCGTACTCCTTTGTATACACTTTACAAGAAATACATTGTCGGCAAACTCCGTAGCTTGCTAGCTTGTGTGAGACTCTTATTTTGTTAGCGCAGGCAGGATGAAGCAGAGCTTTTATTGTGCAACTGTGCAGTCGGTCTTTGCAGTTTTGACGACAGGTACGGCGCCAGAGTCTGTTGAAATAAAGTGTTTCTCGTCTTCCAGTCGGTAATTTTAATGAGCTGGCAGCAGCCAGCGTCATCTCAGAAGACCCTCGGGTGCCGTGAATGTCAATCAAGTGACGAAAGTGACGTCATAGTGAAGATTTATGATCGCTCATTTTTAGGACTATTTTTTTAATGCCTGGCTGGTGATCGACTGACACACCCTCCGAGATCGACCGGTAGCTCGCGATCGACGTAATGAGCACCCCTGGACTATGGTATCGGCACGGACTACAGTGGCAGACTCGCGCAAATTTTTAGGACTTATGCAGAAAAGTTGGTTTTGCTTAATATTGTGAAACAAAACGCCAGATAATATGTCTGTTAATGTTAATGTTAATAATTTTGCGGTCCTTATACACACACCATATTAATATTTCTGAATACGGTAGCCGTAATGGGCCGACAATCCATCAAGCGGTGCGGCTTCAAAGTCATGCTAAAACATTTGACAGATTTTTGAGGTCCGTGTGTAATGTTCTTTATTTCTGAATATGTACACTGCAAAAACTGAAATCTAAGTAAAATGAAATATCTCAAATAAGGGTGATGTATCCATAAACGTGGACGCATGTGAAAAAGTGCAATATTACTTTAATTAATTATTTATTTATATATATTTATTTATTTTATATATATATATATTATTTATATATATGTATTTATTTATAAATGCACCTTATTGCTTTTTTATCCTGCACTACCATGAGCTTATGTAACGAAATTTCGCTCTTATCTGTGCTGTAAAGCTCAAATTTGAATGACAATTAAAGCTGCAAGCAGCGTTGTTCGGGCCCGCGTATTTGGCAGGTGCTAGTCCTAAGTGTCCCAATACTTTTGTCTACTTGTAGTCTGAAGTGTCCCAAGACTTTTGTCTAGTGTACCTACCTTGTCTGCATTGTGTGGGCACGTTGGTGCTTCCTGCTTTTAAGCAGCCATATTAAAAAAACAGCACCGCAGGAGCATCAGTGCAGCGGGTCTTTGAAGGGTCATAAAATCAAAACCGGAGCAGGTATCACAACTCTTTCACCAACTTTTAATCAGAAGGGTTCAATCTCTCTCCTGTGTTAGTTTGAAGCCGAAACAACAAACGCGCTCAGTGGAGATAATGTTTGAAGAAAGGTGACGGGTTTTTACAAAAATGTTGTGTTGAAGGGGGAATAGCAAACTTCCTGTATATTTTTGCTGGGGGTTGTCTATTTATGAAATGTAGGTCTAAGTGAGACCTACGGAGAGGTTTTCGTTTCATGTCTCTCCGACCTTCCCAGTGGGAGTTACAGGCAGTTTTGTCAGAATTTTCATCCGAGGAGCAGTTTTTTGTGCGTTTTATTAAAAAATTGCTGTAGAGCACAATTTTTAGATTTGGGGTTAGGTTTATTCATTAGATCACAGTTTTAGCCAGTCCTGATGTGTGTGTTCAGTTTGGTGAGTTTTGAAGCATGTTAAGGGGGTGAAATTACAGCTCAAAGAGGCAAAAGTGACTGTTTTTAGTACTTTTTTGTCTTGAAGGGGGAATTGCCAACTTCTTGTTGATTTTAGCCCGAGAATGTACCATTATGAAAGTTAGGTCTGAGTCAGACCTACATAGCGGATTTTGTTTCATGTATTTCCGACCTTCCTAGTGGGAGTTACAGGCAGTCTAGTTTTTTTTTTCCTAGGGGGCGCTAGAGCGCAATTTTGAGTTTTGGGGTTCGGTTTTTTTTTTTAAATGTAATTTTCGCAGGTCCTGATGTGTGGGTCAAATTTGGTGAGTTTTGAAGCATGTTAAGTGGGTCAAATTACAGTTTAATCTGGCGGCGGAAGAAAAAAGAATAATAATAATAATAATAATAATAATAAAACCTTAGAAATTCAATAGGTCCTTATGTCCCATTGCATAAGGACTCCCTGTGGGAGTCCTTTTGCAATGGGCCATTGCGGGCCCTAATAAAAAGGAAGTCTAAGTCTATTTGCTTATTTTCTGTCCGATAAGATACATTTTCTCACTAAGCAGATTTTATGTTAGAGTGTTTTACTTGTTTTAAGGGTTTTGGTCCTAATTGATCTCAGTAAGATATTACAGCTTGTTGATGAGATTTTATGACCTATATTGAGTAAAACATGCTTGAAACTAGAATATCAAGTGTTACAAAGCTGTGTCATCAATACTCACAAGTATGAAACTACTTTTTTAAAGTAATAATTTCTTATTTCAAGCATGTAAAAAAAAAAAATCATGACTTTGACACAATTGTGTCTCATATTAAAACAGATGACAAAGTCCTATTTTATTTTCAATGAAACAATAGAAAATACATACTCATATAGTAGTACAGTTGTTATTAATGATAATATACTTATTTTAAGGTATTTTTGGGTTAATTGAGGTTAGCTGATTTTACTTGTTTTGGAAAGTCTTGACAAGCCAAATTTTCTTGTTCCATTGGCAGATAATTTCGCTTAGTTCAAATAAAATACCCCTAATTTTATTTTATTTTTTTCTTGTTTTTGAACACTGACTTTTTGCAGTGTAGATCTATCTATTTCCATCCTAACACTCTTTATCTTCTTAAAGAGTGGACTTTTTTGGGGGAATTTTGCCTATCGTTAAAAATCACTATGTAAGGATGGATCTTTTTTTCTTTTTTGTTTTAATGCATTTTAACTTGTAAATAAAAGTCTGCTTACAGACTCCGCCAATGGGAGGTCCTCTATTCCGTCCGTAAAATCCAATTTAAAAAAAACGCCAAAAAGTGCCAACAATACTCCATTTGTCATGTCCCGGCAAGAAATCTGCGTTCAAAGAACTCCGGCTTATTAGTGATTCCCAGAGCCCAAAAAAAGTCTGCGGGCTATAGAGCGTTTTCTATTGGGGCTCCAGTACTATGGAATGCCCTCCCGGTAACAATTAGAGATGCTACCTCAGTAGAAGCATTTAAGTCCCATCTTAAAACTCATTTGTATACTCTAGCCTTTAAATAGCCCCCCTGTTAGACCAGTTGATCTGCCGTTTCTTTTCTTTTCTCCTCTGCTCCCCTTTTCCTTGAGGGGGGGGGAGGGGGCACAGGTCCGGTGGCCATGGATGAAGTGCTGGCTGTCCAGAGTCGGGACCCGGGGTGGACCGCTCGCCTGTGCATCGGCAGGGAACATCTCTGCGCTGCTGACCCGTCTCCGCTCGGGATGGTGTCCTGCTGGCCCCACTATGGACTGGACTCTTACTATTATGTTGGATCCACTATGGACTGGACTCTCACAATATTATGTCAGACCCACTCGACATCCATTGCTTTCGGTCTCCCCTAGAGGGGGGGGGTTACCCACATATGCGGTCCTCTCCAAGGTTTCTCATAGTCATTCACATCGACGTCCCACTGGGGTGAGTTTTTCCTTGCCCGTATGTGGGCTTTGTACCGAGGATGTCGTTGTGGCTTGTGCAGCCCTTTGAGACACTTGTGATTTAGGGCTATATAAATAAAGATTGATTGATTGATTGATTTACATTTCATGACTTGAATTATAACCAAGTATTAGTGATATTGTTATTATAAGCGCTGACGCAGACCAACTATTTATCGTAGCTTGTGTACAATTTCGACATGATCGTCTGATGAGGTATTTCCTCGCTTCCTTGCTCCTTGGAAAATGATTGTAGATCATAAATCATGCCGCTCACCTGGATAGTGGAAGGATGAGGACGTATTCCGACAAGTTGCTACACTTTGACAGCCAATTTAGACCCGTAAATGGCGAGAATGACGCGAAAAGACGCTCGGTTCCACCCCCCTTTTCTTTGAGATGATTATGAGGCATGCTTCATTTAAACAGGAATATATGAACATCCGAGTAGTCGGCATGCTAATGAGAGCAGACATTGTACAGTAAGTGATGTTTTATTATGTTTGTGGGCTCTCATAAAGTCTGCAGTGAGCAGTAATCAGTGTTTTGGTTAAAAAAAAATGTGTGATGCGTTTTTTAAATTAATGTGCCGTGCGTACTTAAAATGATCAAAATACATAAATATTATATATTATTATAAATGTGCCTGTTACTACATTACATATATACCAAATTTTTAGGAGTATAAGTCGCTCCGGAGTATAAGTCGCACCGGCCGAAAATGCATAATAAAGAAGGAAAAAAACACATATAAGTCGCACTGGAGTAAAAGTCACATTTTTGAGGGAAATTTATTTGATAAAACCCAACACCAAGAATAGACATTTGAAAGGCAATTTAAAATAAATAAAGAATAGTGAACAACAGGCTGAATAAGTGTACGTTATATGAGGCATAAATAACCAACTGAGAACGTGCCTGGTATGTTAACGTAACATATTATGGTAAGAGTCATTCAAATAACTATAACATATAGAACATGCTATACGTTTACCAAACAATCTGTCACTCCTAATCGCTAAATCCGGTGAAATCTTATACGTCTAGTCTCTTACATGAATGAGCTAAATAATATTATTTGATATTTTACGGAAATGTGTTTTCATACATAAGTCGCTCCTGAGTATAAGTCGCACCCCCGGCCAAACTATGAAAAAAACTGCGACTTATAGTCCGAAAAAAACGGTACTTACCTCATGTATACAAAACCTTAATGGATGTTTTTAAGGGATTTATAGGCAGAATAGAGCGACTTCCATACAATCAATTTTAAACTGACTTTTGATGGCATTTATTTAATATTCAGAGTGCATTAAAAAAAAACACACCCATAATGATTGTGAACAATACGCAGGATTCCAAAATAAGACCCTTAAAAAACAAGCCCGTAAAACGTCAACAAAACAGGTCTTTATTTTGCATCTGTGTCCCAGAGGCCGACCCTTACACCCTCGACGTTGACCTTTTGTTTGAAGAGTCCCTGTAAAAAGACCCTGTGCTGGGGCCTGAGGCCTCAGCAGTCAATTCATAGAGCGCTATGCACAAGTCCAGTGTTCCTTCTGCAGTTAAGTAACTTCCACCTATCCACATCCAAACTGTGAGAAAACATTAACATTGTGAAAAGTACTGTCATCACTACGCTTGAAACAACACAAGCAGGGTGCCTTCCCACCCACGGGGTGAATTGTAGGTGCAGTGAACCCTAGCGCCCTCACTGTAACATCAGCCGAACAGGCCGGGGCCCCTTCTAGAGGACTTTCTAAGATGCGTTTAATGACACATGTTGTCTAGTCTAGTCAGGGAGGTGACCGAGAACCCGATGGTCCCTCTGTCAGAGCTACAATAATCCTTTGTGGAAAAAGGAGAACCTTCCAGAAGAACAACCATATCTGCAGCAATCCACCAATCAGCCATTTATTAGTAAAATAGTTTGCCAAAATGCACCTGAAAGACTCTCAGACCATGAGAAACTATAGTCTGATGAAACAAAGCTTGAACTCTTTGGCATGAATGCCAGGCATCGTTGTTTGGAGGAAACCAGGCACCGTAGGGTGTAGCATGGTGGCATCCTCTCGACGTCCCACTGGGGTGAGTTTTTCCTTGCCCTTATGTGGGCTTTGTACCGAGGATGTCGTTGTGGCTTGTGCAGCCCTTTGAGACGCTTGTGATTTAGGGCTATATAAATAAACATTGATTGGTTGATTGATCTTGTTCACGAGTGGGGGAAGAGTTGATCGTGAGATCGACAGGCGGATCGGTGCGGCGTCTTCAGTAATGCGGACGCTGTATCGATCCGTTGTGGTGAAGAAGGAGCTGAGCCGGAAGGCAAAGCTCTCGATTTACCGGTCGATCTACGTTCCCATCCTCACCTATGGTCAAGAGCTTTGGGTCATGACCGAAAGGACAAGATCACGGGTACAAGCGGCCGAAATGAGTTTCCTCCGCCGAGTGGCGGGGCTCTCCCTTAGAGATAGGGTGAGAAGCTCTGTCATTCGGAGGGAGCTCAAAGTAAAGCCGCTGCTCCTCCACATCGAGAGGAGCCAGATGAGGTGGTTCGGGCATCTGGTCAGGATGCCACCCGAACGCCTCCCTAGGAAGGTGTTTCGGGCACGTCCGACCGGTAGGAGGCCACGGGGAAGACCCAGGACACGCTGGGAAGACTATCTCTCCCGGCTGGCCTGGGAACGCCTCGGGATCCCCCGGGAGGAGCTGGACGAAGTGGCTGGGGAGAGGGAAGTCTGGGCTTCCCTGCTTAAGCTGCTGCCCCCGCGACCCGACCTCGGATAAGCGGAAGAAGATGGATGGATGGATGGATGGATGGTTGATTGATTGATTGATCGACCATGCTGTGGGGATGGTTTTGAGTGACAGGAACTGGGAGACTAGTCAGGATAGAGGGAAAGACGAGTGCAGCAATGTACAGAGACATCCTGGATGAAAACCAATGCTTCCCATCTAACCTGATTGAGGTTATTAAGAGGTGCTGCAAAGAGGAATGGGCAAAACTGCCCAAAGATATGTGTGCCAAGCTTGTGGCATCATATTCAAAAAGACTTGAGGCTGTAATTGAGCATGTGTGACTTTTTATTTTGAATAAATTTGCTAAAAAATGAAAAAAAAAAAAACATGTTACATTGTCATTATGTAGAATTTTGAGGACAACAAATATATGTATTTCATTTAGGAACAAGGCGTAACAAAATGTGGAAAAAGTGAAACGTGACTACTTTCTGAATGCACCGTACAAGCAGTGGAGACATCAGCCAAGGTGTTACGATACAGGGGGAAGAAGAAGACGGCACAGAGGCTGGGGCGTCGTTCAACTCTAGACATACTTATTAAAGGGGAACATTATCACCAGACCTATGTAAGCGTCAATATATACCTTGATGTTGCAGAAAAAAGACCATATATTTTTTTAACCGATTTCCGAACTCTAAATGGGTGAATTTTGGCGAATTAAACTAGCCTTTCAATTTTTCGCTCTTGGAGCGATGACGTCACGTCACATCGGTAAGCAATCCGCCATTTTCTCAAACACCGAGTCAAATCAGCTCTGTTATTTTCCGTTTTTTTCGACTGTTTTCCGTACCTTGGAGACATCATGCCTCGTCGCTGTGTTGTCGGAGGGTGTAACAACACCAACAGGGACGGATTCAAGTTGCACCAGTGGCCCAAAGATGCGAAAGTGGCAAGAAATTGGACGTTTGTTCCGCACACTTTACCGACGAAAGCTATGCTACGACAGAGATGGCAAGAATGTGTGGATATCCTGCGACACTCAAAGCAGATGCATTTCCAATGATAAAGTCAAATAAATCTGCCTCCAGACCCCCATTGAATCTGCAGGAGTGTGTGAGCTATTCAGGGACAAAGGACCTCGGTAGCACGGCAAGCAATGGCGGCAGTTTGTTCCCGCAGACGAGCGAGCTAAACCCCCCTGGATGCCTTGGCTCACACCGTCCCGAAGATGATCAAGAGAAGAATATCGACCCTAGCTTCCCTGGCCTGCTGACATGAGGGTATGTCTACAGAATATATTAATTGATGAAAATTGGGCTGTCTGCACTCTCAAAGTGCATGTTGTTGCCAAATGTATTTCATATGCTGTAAACCTAGTTCATAGTTGTTAGTTTCCTTTAATGCCAAACAAACACATACCAATCGTTGGTTAGAAGGCGATCGCCAAATTCGTCCTCGCTTTCTCCCGTGTCGCTGGCTGTCGTGTCGTTTTCGTCGGTTTCGCTTGCATACGGTTCAAACCGATATGCTCAATAGCTTCAGTTTCTTCTTCAATTTCGTTTTCGCTACCTGCCTCCACACTACAACCATCCGTTTCAATACATTCGTAATCTGTTGAATCGCTTAAGCCGCTGAAATCCGAGTCTGAATCCGAGCTAATGTCGCTATAGCTTGCTGTTCTTTCCGCCAAGTTTGTTTGTGTTGGCTTCACTATGTGACGTCACAGGAAAATGGACGGGTAGTTAAAATCAGGCACTTCGAAGCTTTTTTTAGGGATATTGCGTGATGGGTAAAATTTTGAAAAAAACTTCGAAAAATATAATAAGCCACTGGGAACTGATTTTTAATGGTTTTAACAATTCTGAAATTGTGATAATGTTCCCCTTTAATATAATAAAATGACGTGTGTAGTAAATCAAGATACGTATGATGTGACTATGTGTTGTTTTTATCTGAGTGTTACCAGGAGTTGTTGAAGGTGCGGAAGTCCAGGGAGGGCAAGGCATCCTCGGAGGATTCGTGGGCAGGGGTGAGGTCAAAGGCAGGAGCGAGGCGTCAAGGTCCGTGTCCAGGCGAGAGGTCGAGATCCAGGAAGGCAGCCAGGGAACCAGAGGGAATTCGGGGAGACGAGACACACAGCTCAAAAACTAGGAAACGGAGGAACGCTGCGGGATGACGACACGGGACACAAGACGAGCATTAAAGGGGTTATATTATGATTTTTTTTTCTAAATTGAAAACACTATCTTGTGGTCTACATAACATGTAATGGTGGTTCTTTGGTGAAAGTGTTGCATAGATTATGTTTTACAGATCATCTTCAAGCCGCGTTCTGACAGTCGCTTCAGGATGCGCCGTTTTGTGGGCGGTCTTATTTACGTGGCTCACCTCGGGCAGCGTCTTCTCCCCGTCATCTTTGTTGTAGCGGTGTAGCGTGCAAGGACGGGAGTGGAAGAAGTGTCAAAAGATGGCGCAAACTGTTTTAATGACATTCTGACTTTACTTAAATCAATAACGAAGAAGCATCTCCTCATCCGTGGCTCAATAATGCAACATCAAGGCCAAAAATGTGTCCTGTGAAAAACCGTCCGACAGGAACCGTCTAATAACTAAAGTTCCGTTGGTGAATAATGTAAACTCACTACAGTTTTTAGCGCTTCGATAGCTAATCTACTGACAGATATAAGTAAGAACTTTACGCTACTTTATATTAGAAACGGCAACAGCGGAGGATGAATGTCCCATAACAAGAAAGTAGAGAAAAAGAAGAAGTTTATGACTACGGTGTCGGCACGAACTACAAAGGCAGACGCGCACACATTTTCAGGACTTATGGAGATCCCAAATCCATATCAACAGGCACCAGAAGCTAAGAAAACTTGGTTTTCGATAATACTGCGACACAAAACGCCAGATAATATGTCTGCTAATAGGTGCTTGTGGAGGTTGCCCTCCAGTGGGTTCTTCAGACTACCAGGTATTGACATGAGAGTCCAGTTTAGATGCACAATGACGTTTTATTTTTCCAAATATAGTATTTTTGTGTCTTTTCAGCAATTGTCTTTGTCTCTCGTTCTCGCTCCGACTCTCCTTCAGCTCCAACTCCCACTCCAACACCTCTCTCCTCCCGGTTGCTGTCTTTTAACAGAGCGACAGGTGATTAGATGACAAGGTCATGGTGGGCCTTCTACGCACCTGTCGCTGATTTCGAAGCCGGTCCTGGCACACCCTGCTTCGCTGCAGGCCCGCAGGCCACGCCCCCCTCCACAGTGCTATTTTGCGGTCCTTATATACACACCATAATAATACTTGTATGTTTAATGCGGCGACAATCCATCAAGCGGTGCGGCTTCATAGCTCACCAAAGCCGTACTAAAAACATTTTGACAGATTTTTGAGCGCCGTGTGTAATGTTCTGTATTCTTAATGGAACATTTAAAGTTTTTGGTGTTGTTTACTGCCATCATATTGCAATCATGGCCTAGTGGTTAGAGTGTCCGCCCTGAGATCGGTAGGTTGTGGGTTCAAACCCCGGCCGAGTCATACCAAAGACTGTAAAAATGGGACCCATTGCCTCCCTGCTTGGCACTCAGCATCAAGGGTTGGAATTGGGGGTTGAATCACCAAAAATGATTCCCGGGCGCGGCACCGCTGCTGCCCACTGCTCCCCTCACCTCCCAGGGGGTGATCAAGGGGATGGGTCAAATGCAGAGGACAAATTTCACCACACCTAGTGTGTGTGTGACAATCATTGGTACTTTAACTTTAACTACATATATGTCTTATGTACAGGGTGACACAAAAAAAGCGTTCATTACCTAAACTTGAATAACTTTTGAAATAATTAATCAATTATTATTATTTTTCAGATTTTCAAAGAAAAATTAATGTTCTAAAAGTTTAGAAAATGTCAACTTCGAGATGCCATGGACTACTGAACAAAAGACATTTATAGTTGGGGCCTATTTTCGGCTGAATTCTATCCATGCGGCTCAATTGCAATTCAAAGAACGGTTTGGATGTCGTGAATTTCCTGCCCACACAATGATCTACAGATGGGTCAACAAGTTCCGAACCCATGGGACTGTTAATAACCTCAATCGTAAAGATACTAACGGACAATCACACTCTGGACGACCGAAATCATCAAGGACACCACAGAACGTTGATGCATGTATGACTGCCATCTACTGGCCACACTTATCATCAGTGTTGGGTTAGTTACTGAAAAACAGTAACTAGTTACAGTTACTAGTTACTTTATTTCAAAAGTAACTCAGTTACTAACTCAGTTACTTACACCAAAAAGTAATGCGTTACTGTGAAAAGTAACTATTTAGTTACTTCTTCTACTTTTTTTTTTTTTAAAGCTCCCATTAATGCCCTTTTAGCCTTCATTTTAGTACTGTTATTGCACTGGAGAATAATACAATCTGTTGATCAACTTGACATACATTTGCATCACTCAACTCTGCTAAGCAATGTGCTCTACATACAACACACAAAGACAAAGATATGTTTCAAAGGGCCAATTTATTTCAGGCCAGAACAAATTGACAAAACTATTTTAAATAGCTGCAACATAACATACATAAGTAACAAACAGCATAATAACACTAACACTAACCACGTTAAACCCAGATTCCGAACTAATAAAGGTCTTAACTCATTCTCTTTCTATGCCACTTCAATATGGAATGCACTCCCAACAGGTGTAAAAGAAAGGGCATCTCTATCCTCCTTCAAAACCGCACTAAAAGAACATTTCCAGGCAACTACAACCCTAAACTAACACCCTCCCTTCCACATAATACCTCTTCGGATTGTAAATAATCAAATGTAGACACTTTTTCTTATACTTTCTGATCTCTCTCTCTGTGTCCACTACTTGCTGTACATATCCTACCAAGTCAGTCCTACACTGTTTCAATGTCCATTTCTCTGATGATGCAATTGTTGATGACTGAAGTGTTGATACCAACCAAACCTAACCCCCCCCCCCTCCATATCCCACACCCCGGATTGTAAATAATGTAAATAATTCAATGTATATACCCTGATGATTATCTTGTGTGATGACTGTATTATGATGTTAGTATATATTTGATAGTATATATCTGTATCTGGACCCCGACTTAAACAAGTTAAAAAACTTATTTGGGTGTTACCATTTAGTGGTCAATTGTACGGAATATGTACTGTACTGTGCAATCTACTAATAAAAGTTTCAATCAATCAATCAATCAATCAACAACGTAGCTGTAAAGCTGGCTTCACCTAAGGAAGGCACACGTGACATACACAGAGCCTAACCAGGCAGATTTGAATTGTTGTTTTGGGCAGTAGACAGGATCTTTGATCCAAGACACAACTTACATTTAACTAAAATGTTCTTTTCTTTGTGCTCGACAAAAGAAAAGAAGTGAGAATATCTCATACTTGCCAACCCTCCCGAATTTCACTGCCTCTCCCTGGGACAACCATTCTCCAAATTTCTGCCGATTTCCAGCCGGACTTAAGGCACGCCCCCTCCCGGTCTGTGCGGATCTGAGTGGGGACAGCCTGTCGTCACGTCCGCTTGGCCAACCAAAAAGTAACCACAGAACACTATACCGTATAGTCGTATAGTGTTCTGTGGTTACTTTTTTGTTGGCCAACGGTTGTATTGCGCACCCCCCTCCCCTTCCCACACTCAGACACACAGTCACACACACACACAGAGAACGCAGAGGAAGAATCAGAAGCACGTCTCTGCTTCGCTGGAATAAAGCACACTCAGATCCTCAGTTTCTAGCCGATACTACATAAAAAATAACGTAAAATAACGCAGTAACGCATCATGTAGTAACGGTAACTGAGTTATTGAATATAAAAAAATAACGCGTTAGATTACTAGTTACCGCCGAAACTAACGGCGTTACAGTTAGTCCCAACACTGCTTATCATTATTACGCCATGTACCAAATACAATTGCTTTGAGGTCAGTAGGCACAACCAGAATCATGCCGTACATTAGGCACACCGGGTTATAAGGCGCACTGTCGATTTTTGAGAAAATGAAAGGATTTTAAAGGCCTACTGAAATGCGATTTTCTTATTTAAAACGGGGATAGCATGTCCATTCTATGTGTCATACGTGATCATTTCGCGATATTGCCATATTTTTGCTGAAAGGATTTAGTAGAGAACATCGACGATGAAGTTCGCAACTTATGGTCGCTGATAAAAAAGCCTTGCCTGTACGGGAAGTAGCAGACGAGTAGCGTGAGGTCACAGGTTGTGGAGCTCCTCACATCTGCACATTGTTTACAATCATGGCCACCAGCAGCGAGAGCGATTCGGACCGATAAAGCGACAATTTCCCCATTAATTTGAGCGAGGATGAAAGATTTGTGGATGAGGAAAGTGAGAGTGAAGAACTAGAGGGCAGTGGGAGCGATTCAGATAGGGAAGATGCTGTGAGAGGCGGGTGGGACCTGATATTCAGCTGGGAATGACTAAAACAGTAAATAAACACAAGACATATATATACTCTATTAGCCACAACACAACCAGGCTTATATTTAATATGCCACAAATTAATCCCGCATAACAAACACCTCCCCCCTCCCGTCCATATAACCCGCCAATACAACTCAAACACCTGCACAACACACTCAATCCCACAGCCCAAAGTACCGTTCACCTCCCCAAAGTTCATACAGCACATATATTTCCCCAAAGTCCCCAAAGTTACGTACGTGACATGCACATAGCGGCACGCACGTACGGGCAAGCGATCAAATGTTTGGAAGCCGCAGCTGCATGCGTACTCACGGTACCATGTCTGCGTATCCAACTCAAAGTCCTCCTGGTAAGAGTCTCTGTTGTCCCAGTTCTCCACAGGCCAATGGTAAAGCTTGACTGTCATCTTCCGGGAATGTAAACAATGAAACACCGGCTGTGTTTGTGTTGTTGCTGCAGTCGGCCGCAATACACCGCTTCCCACCTACAGCTTTCTTCTTTGCTGTCTTCATTGTTCATTGAACAAATTGCAAAAGATTCACCAACACAGATGTCCAGAATACTGTGGAATTTTGCGATGAAAACAGACGAGTTAATAGCTGGCCACCATGCTGTCCCAAAATGTCCTCCACAATCCGTGACGTCACGCGCTGACGTCATCATACCGAGACGTTTTCAGCAGGATATTTCGCGCAAAATTTAAAATTCGTATCGGTTATAGGCATGTGTTGCAATGTTAAGATTTCATCATTGATGTATAAACTATCAGACTGCGTGGTCGGTAGTAGTGGGTTTTAGTAGGCTTTTAAGTGCGCCTTATAGTCCGGAAAATACGTTTTATTTTTTTTATTTTTTTTGATGAAAACCGATGCAAAACAAACCAGAATGGGGCATAGAAAGTTGCAAATGATAGCATATTGATAAAGAAGGTGAGAAACGTCGCCAACTAGAGTATGTTCTTTTTAAAACATATAAAGGTTTGCATACATTTTTTTTCTTACGAGTACTGCATCTTAAGTTCATTTAGATTTTCAGTCCCAACTCATTTTCTTTTTCTGTAAAGGATCAAATCAATCAATCAATCAATCAATCAATCAATCTTTATTTATATAGCCCTAAATCACAAGTGTCTCAAAGGGCTGCACAAGCCACAACGACATCCTCGGTACAAAGCCCACATACGGGCAAGGAAAAACTCACCCCAGTGGGACGTCGATGTGAATGACTATGAGAAACCTTGGAGAGGACCGCATATGTGGGTAACCCCCCCCCCCCTCTAGGGGAGACCGAAAGCAATGGATGTCGAGTGGGTCTGACATAATATTGTGAGAGTCCAGTCCATAGTGGATCCAACATAATAGTAAGAGTCCAGTCCATAGTGGGGCCAGCAGGACACCATCCCGAGCGGAGACGGGTCAGCAGCGTAGAGATGTTCCCAGCCGATGCACAGGCGTGCGGTCCACCCCGGGTCCCGACTCTGGACAGCCAGCACTTCATCCATGGCCACCGGACCTGTGCCCCCCCCCCCCTCCCCTCAAGGAAAAGGGGAGCAGAGGAGAAAAGAAAAGAAACGGCAGATCAACTGGTCTAACAGGGGGGCTATTTAAAGGCTAGAGTATACAAATGAGTTTTAAGATGGGACTTAAATGCTTCTACTGAGGTAGCATCTCTAATTGTTACCGGGAGGGCATTCCATAGTACTGGAGCCCGAATAGAAAACGCTCTATAGCCCGCAGACTTTTTTTGGGCTCTGGGAATCACTAATAAGCCGGAGTTCTTTGAACGCAGATTTCTTGCCGGGACATATGGTACAATGCAATCGACAAGATAGGACGGAGCTAGACCGTGTAGTATTTTATACGTAAGTAGTAAAACCTTAAAGTCACTTCTTAAGTGCACAGGAAGCCAGTGCAGGTGAGCCAGTATAGGCGTAATATGATCAAACTTTCTTGTTCTTGTCAAAAGTCTAGCAGCAACAAAGTATAATTTGCCAATCTGTGTACAATCCTACTTATTAAGAGCGCACTGTTCTCACAGACGCACTTCCAGCGGCAGCCGCCGCATTTATGAGAAGGTCCATGTACTCGCACATCCTGTCACATGCATGCAAATAAGGCCACAGTGTGTCGCAGGTTTAATGGCGCATTGTGCGGGTGTCAGCCAGAAGGCGCCGTGTGTAACTGTTTCTGTCGTGGCTGACAATTTGATAGCTTTTCACACTCGCGCGTTGCCAAGGCCTTCCCCATTTTTTTTTCATTTTTTTTTTTTTTTTTACATCCCCCTCCACTTCCCCATTTCCGCACTAAAGCCAACGGAGGTTTACAAATATGGAGCCCTAATCCCCGGGCCTCAGACAGCGGGGCCTGCTGTGTGGCGCTCAACAAATGGCCGAGTGTTCCGCGCAGAAATGAGTTCAGGGAGGCCTGTGTGTGTGCTCAGTGTGTTGATATAGGTGCTGATACAAAGAATCTAACTTTTGAGGACCTCTGTGGTTTAAAGACACACTCGTGATAATGCGCATTTAGATAATACTATGCCATAAATTAGTGTACCAACATGCGGAGTGAAATGTTTTCAAATGTATAGGAAACATTTTTTACAAAGTACAAGGAGAATGATCACTCATTGGAGCATTCACACATATGGTTTTCTATAGGGATGTCCGATAATGGCTTTTTGCCGATATTCGCTTTTTTCTGATATTGTTCGACTCTTTAAAGGGGAACATTATCACCAGACTTATGTAAGCGTCAATATATACCTTGATGTTGCAGATAAAAGACCATATATTTTTTTAACCGATTTCCGAACTCTAAATGGGTGAATTTTGGCGAATTAAACGCCTTTCTAATATTCGTTCTCGGAGCGATGACGTCACAACGTGGCGTCACATCGGGAAGCAAATCCGCCATTTTCTCAAACACCGAGTCAAATCAGCTCTGTTATTTTCCGTTTTTTCGACTGTTTTCCGTACCTTGGAGACATCATGCCTCGTCGGTGTGTTGTTCGGAGGGTGTAACAACACGAACAGGGACGGATTCAAGTTGCACCAGTGGCCCAAAGATGCGAAAGTGGCAAGAAATTGGACGTTTGTTCCGCACACTTTACCGACGAAAGCTATGCTACGACAGAGATGGCAAGAATGTGTGGATATCCTGCGACACTCAAAGCAGATGCATTTCCAACGATAAAGTCAAAGAAATCTGCCGCCAGACCCCCATTGAATCTGCCGGAGTGTGTGAGCAATTCAGGGACAAAGGACCTCGGTAGCAAGGCAAGCAATGGCGGCAGTTTGTTCCCGCAGACGAGCGAGCTAAACCCCCTATCGACCCTAGCTTCCCTGGCCTGCTGACATCAACTCCAAAACTGGACAGATCAGCTTTCAGGAAAAGATAGCGGATGAGGGTATGTCCACAGAATATATTAATTGATGAAAATTGGGCTGTCTGCACTCTCAAAGTGCATGTTGTTGCCAAATGTGTTTCATATGCTGTAAACCTAGTTCATAGTTGTTAGTTTCCTTTAATGCCAAACAAACACATACCAATCGTTGGTTAGAAGGCGATCGCCGAATTCGTCCTCGCTTTCTCCCGTGTCGGTCGCTGTCGTGTCGTTTTCGTCGGTTTCGCTTGCATACGGTTCAAACCGATATGGCTCAATAGCTTCAGTTTCTTCTTCAATTTCGTTTTCGCTACCTGCCTCCACACTACAACCATCCGTTTCAATACATGCGTAATCTGTTGAATCGCTTAAGCCGCTGAAATCCGAGTCTGAATCCGAGCTAATGTCGCTATAGCTTGCTGTTCTTTCCGCCATGTTTGTTTGTGTTGGCTTCACTATGTGACGTCACAGGAAAATGGACGGGTGTATATAACGATGGTTAAAATCAGGCACTTTGAAGCTTTTTTTTAGGGATATTGCGTGATGGGTAAAATTTTGAAAAAAACTTTGAAAAATATAATGAGCCACTGGGAACTGATTTTTAATGGTTTTAACCATTCTGAAATTGTGATAATGTTCCCCTTTAATTACCGTTACCGATATCAACCGATAAATACAGTCGTGGAATTAACACATTATTATGCCTAATTTAGACAACCAGGTATGGTGAAGATAAGGTCCTTTTTTTTAAAAGTTAATAAAATAAAATAAGATAAATAAATTAAAAACATTTTCTTGAATAAAAAAAGAAAGTAAAACAATATAAAAACAGTTACATATAAACTAGTAATTAATGAAAATGAGTCAAATTAACTGTTAAAGGTTAGTACTATTAGTGGACCAGCAGCACGCACAATCATGTGTGCTTACGGACTGTATCCCTTGCAGACTGTATTGATATATATTGATATATAATGTAGGAACCAGAATATTAATAACAGAAAGAAACAACCCTTTTTCCGTCCTTGCACGCTACACCGCTACAACAAAGATGACGGAGAAAAGACGCTGTCGAAGGTAAGCCATGTAAATAAGACCGCCCACAAAACGGAGCATCCTGAAGTGACTGTCAGAAAGCGGCTTGAAGATGATCTGTAAAACATAATTTATGCAACATTTTGACCCAAGAACCACCATTATATGGAAGTGTTTTACATTTAGAAAAAATAATACTAATATGACTCCTTTATTGCGCCCTATAATCCGGTGCGCCTTATGTATGAAAATAGACCTGCGACCCGCTCATCGGCAGAGCACCTTATAATCTGATGCGCCCTATGGTCCGGAAAATGTGGTATATCGTTTTTTAAACTCCAAAATAATTAAGTCAAGGCTGAAATAAAAGGGTTGCAAGCAACGATTATTTTAATAGTCGACTAGTCGGCGATCATTTTTTCCATCAGTCACAAGTCAAAGTCTGACTTTGACGTTAAGTCCGCCATTATTTTTTTTATTTTTTTTTTATTTTATTTTTTTTTTCTGGGTTGATGCACTAGTTGAAAGTGTATCGTGTGTTTTTTTCTATGTTGATTTAATTTAAAAAAAAATTAAAAAAATAAAAAATAAAAAAATAAAAATAAAATCAAAAAGAAAAAAAAAAGAAAATAAAATAAAAAAGAAAAAATAAATAAATAAAAAAAAGAAAAAAAAAGTCCGCCATTATTTTGGAAACCTATTACAGTGAACTAAACAGTAACAAAACTGTTATAAACATAAATGACTGAGAAACTAATGGTTTTACTTTATTCCACAAACTATGTAACCACGATGAAAAATACATCTACAGACTTAAAGTGCAGGATGTTGCCGATACCAACCGAAATTTTACTGGGTATTGGAACGGGAAGAAAACCTGTGGAATTGCACATCTCTAGTAAACATGAACATTCATGG